>NW_006789896.1:1792773-1801712 GCF_000442215.2 Lipotes vexillifer | reverse complement strand
AAAAAAAAAAAAAAAAAAAAAATAGATACAATGATGTATGTCAATTATATCTCAATAAAACTGGAGAAAAGAAAACCTTTCCAGCTGTGAGAATTCAGAGAAATCAAATCCAGAGAAGGCCCCTCAGTTATGGAGCTGAAATGCCGTCTGTATATCCTTCAAAACTCATATCTCATCCAGCACCCATTTGGCCACAACAGAGAACATGACAAAGTCAACAGACACATCAAAAGTAAAGCAATGTGAGGGGAAAAGAGAACATCACTGTGATGTGTGAGGGGTGGGAAGGGAAGGAGATCCGCATCCATGGTGACTCCTAAAGGAAAATGGAAGACTTCACTGTGCTGATCCAAGCCCCACATATTAAGGGCTGGGGTTTGGATCAATAAGAACCTACAACATGCTGGGCGGACTGCTGGGTGTTTTAGGTATATGCTCTCATTTTATTGTGACATCAACCCTGTTTATCTCCATGTTATATAAGAGAAGCCAACTGGCCTGACCAAAATCGTGGATCTAATCAGAGGCAGAGACTGGACTGAACTCAGGCCTGTGAGTTCATGTCTAGACTTATTTACAAATTCCATTCCAGATTTAAGGGGGAGACTCCTAGGAATCTATATTTTTTGAGTGGCCTAAGGGATGATTTTCATGATTAGGAAAATTTGGGGAAAAAAATAAAACAAACATACAAACACAATTTGTACTCCCAAGAGATACAGGGTCACTGACTTGTTGATGAATGTTGGGATTCTGAGGAACTAAGATGCTGTTTTAAGTCAGGTTGGGCTACATACTTAGGGACTTCTGTGCAGCGTATATTACATCTCTCCTTTCACTTTCCACAGTTGCGGGAGCCAAGGCTCAGAAGTTTTAATGGCTTGTCCAAATTCACTCAGCTGTTATCTGGCCCAACCAGATCAGACACATTGCCTGATTCTAGTTCTCTTTCTACTATAAACACATTTGGCTGATTATTTCACATGTATAAGCCTCCTCTCCCCTACTAGAATGTCAAGTTCAGCTGAGCGAGCCTTGAGAATTTCTCACTGCGCTTAGCATGATGCTCAGAATATAAGCTCATGATTTGCTGTCATCTATCAGATAACATTTTCCTATACACACCCATATTTCTCTGACAATTCCACTGAGTTTGTATCATTTTCCCCGGGAATGGAAGAGAATCTTGTAATACACTGGAAGCACAAGAAGATGATCCAATGTGAAATTCACCCTTGCCTGGCCTATCAGAAGCTCTCCAGTGGAGCAATAATCAGATGACCACACATTCCCAGTTATGGTGTAAGATCTAAAATTAAGGTCCAGTATCTCATACTATAAAATCAGAAGGGCTTCAAGTGGCCTAATCGCCAAGCTTCCCTCCCCACTCTGTTCTCATGAATGAGGTTCCCTGGCTAAACAATCCTCTGTACCAAAGGACCAGGCACAGTTCCTGCCCACCTCTGGGGAGGTTTCAGCTCCTTGCCAGTCTGTGGGTTTATTCAAACAAGCCAATCACAACTTTCCACAAGAACAGGAGAGGTTCCATCCTCTTGATATTACAAAGCCTGCCTCCCAAAGCCCCTAGTTGTTTACTGGGTTCCTGAATGCAACCCCCATGTTGTCTAGCATGGATGGCATGCAGTACCCCTGAGTGACATGTGGTGTCTTCCTCCCCTGGGTTGGACAATAAACTGCTGTCTACATAATAAAAACAAAAAAAAGGGTGGCAATTCCTCATTCTATACAGAGATCAAGTTTTCCGTTCTTACATAACCCCCCTACTACTGTAGGAAGAAGTATTTCAGGAGAGAGGCTAGGAACAAGGAGCCACTGGTCAAATATCTATGCTGAGTTTCTCGTACTACCGCACATCAACATCATACAATCTGACAGGCTAAATGGAACAAGTTAAGTTGGGGTGGGGGGGACAGCAAAAATGAGCCCTGGAATTAGACTATGCAAATGTAATTCAAAAGTACTATCTACTATGTATACCCATGAACTGAGAAAATGAAGTGTCATTTAGGGATTTAATTCCTGGCAAAACTTAGGTCTCTACTGACTGATCCAAAACCAAGCTGTGATTAAAGAGATACACAGTTCCAGGGATAGCATCAGGAACCCTCTCTGCACTTGGAATGTGGGCTGTTAGAGGTCAAAGACTGTATCTAAGCACCTCCATTCCTGACTCTAACCCAGTGCCTGCCAGAGAATCTGTTCAATGGAAGTGCTGAGCACACAAACAAAAAAGGGTTTTACTCTGTGAAGTACTTAGGAAAGAAATGACTCAGGCCTCTCCATGTTCAATGAAGCTGACAGATTGCCTGGAACATTAAGGCTTCCCACACAGTTTGACAGGTGAAGGCTGAATTCTCAAGTGTGAATTGGAACATTTGAGACTGGGTCACTTCCAGCTGCTATCTCCATATACTCCAAAGGTCCTCCAGAGCCCACCTAAGATGTCTGTTGAAGACAGGCCTCCCCGCCCCCAACCCCATTACCCATGTGCCTTTAAAAAGGGACCACATGTACTGACTTTATTCCCAAGGGCAGGTTCTTCTTCTGTACTTACTGATCCTTCCTAGTAGACAGATGGCAAATGATCATTTCAGGAGCTGTGGAAGTAAAAGGAGCATCTATTAAGAGATAGGCAGCTGGAACTCATGCCAAATCCTTCACTCTAAGGCTTCAAAGTAGAAGGGAGCTAAAACAGGGAAGAAGAAACCAGCCACCCTTCCTCACTATCCAATGGGAAGAGGTATGGATGACTATATAATTATTATCGAGCCCAAGTTTCATCTGCATAGTAGAAAAGACTAGAGAAAGCCAAAAACCATCACAGAGCTGGGAGCATGAGGCCACAGGGTGCCAGTCCATGTTGGTAACTGGAAGGAGGATACTCAGTTCTTCCTGCTCCAACTTGGGCTCCAATCTCCCACCTAGATTCTCAGAAAAGACACATGGACACCAGCCACCTTAAAAGCTAGGTTTGTATTTCTGGTTAGGTTCCAGGGTGGCAGAACTCTGGAGTTGTACTATATCCAACCTGGTCCCCACCTCAGCTTGTCTCCCACCTCCCACAAAGATAACATCATACAAAACTATATTTACAGATAAACCAGGTAAAATTTAAGGGTGTGTACAAAAGGAGAGAGCAGAGCCAAAAATATCAACGCAAGAAAGCTCTGGGAAAAGGGACACTGTATTCCACACCGGAACCTGGGGGCAATGTATTATGTACCAGGCAAGGAGAAGTGTAGCAAATCTCAGGGCCAATTTTAGGGGAAACCAGTCACTCCAGGGGAAGAGTGGATGGGGAAGAGCTACTAGCTTTAATGTTACAAAGTCTTAATTATACAGCCACCCTTCTTCTGTCACATGGATTCAGAGCCAGGTGGTAAGGAAAATAAGGTCTCTGACAAGCCCCACAGGAAAAGGAAGGGCTCAGAAGGCGTAGCGAGTCCGGATGTCCTCAAGCTTCTTGGACACCTCAGGTGGGGTTCGGTCCAGTTCTTCAGAGACATTCTTTTGTTTGTTGGGCTCCATGGAGTTGAACTGCTCACAGAGATCTCCATCAATCACATTCTAAGGCATGACAAAATGAGAGGAAGAAAAAGGTTAGATGCCCAAAGAAAATGGCACATGCTAAAAGAGCAACTGCAAGGAAAGCATTTTATTCTCCCTCAGAAACCTGAACTACATTTACAGAGCCGGGAATACTATTCTAAGTTGACCCTTAGTAGCCAGAGTTCAGATTAGCAAAACTGGGTGAAAACTTTTCTCTGGCTATGGTCTGCCCTGAGGGAAGAGGTCTCTGAATATCACTAACTACTCCTCTCCCACATTACTGCCTCCATCAATCCACATCCTCAATGCTCCTTCATTCAGGACTGTTCCGATTTTTAAGCGAGGGAGGCCCAGAGAAAAAGACTGGTTAAATATGCTGAGGATCCCCCTTTTCAACTCGAGTTTCCAAGGAAGACCTACCTTAACAGGGAAGTAATAGGAACGAAAACTGAGGTGGTCTCGCCCACAGAGAGGGGGATGCTCGGACCGGAGGTGCATTTCCACATGCTGGAAGAAGTCATGGTCCTGGCAAAGAAACAAAGAATCTGTCACTAAAAGAAAAAAGTGATTTCAACTACTAGTCTACAGTTTCCAAAGCACAATGAACAGAGAAGCTATTGATTTTTACCACACAAGGAGATGTTAAGTATCTAATTGTTCCTCATGACCACAGGTTCTCCTGCTACAACAAGATAGCTAAAACCTGAAAGAAAACCCCTCCGTATTTGCAAAACATGAGAGAAAACACCATATGCAAAGAGTGGTTTGTAAAGTCAGATTCCTAACCACAGCTTCCTTGGCTGCAATTACATAAACCAAATCTAGCCAAACCAAGAGCTGACTCTAGGAGGCATTAAGTGTCCAGTCCACACCATCCCGTCATTCCTGGTCTGTGGGGTTTGGTTCTGGGGCTTCAGCCTCTGACTAACCAAACCCTAGTACAGTATAAAGGGGGGGGGGGGGGGGGGGGGGGAATCAAGATTCTTATCTCCCCAGGCACTCCTGTCACTTTATAAAAATTGCACAACACTCCTAGTTGCAGATGGAGACAAAATGGGTTGCCATCTTAGGCAGATTTAGCACCAAGAAACAACCTTGGGAAGGCAAAAGCCAGATCAGTGTAGAAGATGTCACCTCATGGGATGTGAACGGGACAAGGATGCCAATTCCTCCTGACAAGGTGGTATAGACAAGCGATTCTGAGCCTCCAGGGATCAGCGTGGTCTTCTGTAACGAAAGTACTGTCTCGCCCACGTGATAGTTCATGATCACTTCTGCCTGCAAGTTGAAACCAGAATAGTGACTATATGTGCCCTCAGGAGCATGTTCTAGATTCCCAAGAGCAAACAGTGCCTCCAAAGGCCAGATTTCACCACCTCTGGAAATTCAAAAATTACTAAAATTTAAAAATACTTTGAAATGTCCTTAGCATTTACTTAGAGCTTAATGCCCTCACTAACATGCTGAAGTTAGATCACTTTTGATTTATAACTACAAAACCTTTTTGTTACATTATCAAGTTTGCAAAAAGAAGGTAACCACAGAAAAGTATAAAAAACAGCAATCTCTAGGCTTGCCCTCTAAAATGGATCTATTTTTAAAAGTCCAGAGATACAGAAGTATATGTCTACAGGAGAAGAGTAAAGCCCAGGGCATACTTCAGAGAAGAGCTGGTTAGTATCTGGAATGAACCTGTGCAACCATCCTTTCTAAGGAACCCACTATGCAGATTTATACTGCTAAAATGTCTCAGAAAAATTTCTCTTCTATTGTCATAAAAATGGGATAGTAACTTGGTCACCTTGTGTCAAACCCACCATGCACGGGAGAACACTCAACATAGTCACACGCACTGTGGATAATTCACTAAAGAAATGTTTCCTCGGTGAGGGTCATGAAGAATGTACTACGCAGGCCTGTGCCCCTCCTTTGCGGTCCCTTCTGCAATCTTACCTTCTGAGAGGCCCCGTTGAGCAAACCCCGGTCCCACAGGGCTTTGTTTCCTGTGGGATCCTCATCCACTTCATCATTGGTGTTAGGTGGGAGCCTCACCTACAATGAAGTGACACAAATCACAGGGCTGGGTCCTGAACCTACTCACCTCGGTCACCAAGCAACGTTTGCCCCATGTCCTTGCACGCAAACCTTGGGGCCCCGAATTTGGCAGAGGCCTGAGCCCAGGTCTCCTGCACCTGTTCTGATGTCCGAGGAGTGACAAACTCAAAAGCAAAAAAACCCCAAAAACTAAAGAGCAAAAATGGAGACCACAGAACACAAACAACAAAAGCCAGACTGGGCTTTAAAAGATAAGCCAAAATTTTGGCAAAAAGTAAAAATAAATATTAGTCCTTAGCTCAAACTAAATCTATCATTATTAAATCATGTTGCATGGGGAGGAGGGAGGTGAATGGGGTGTGGGTAGGGGAAACTTAAAGAATTTTATACCCATTTTTACTTTCCATATCAGAGATCACAGTCTTGGGTCATTGGCTTTACCACAAACAAACTGGGTCAGCTTTCCTATACATCACTGTAACCCAAGTAAACATCAACTTACGACACAAATGTTGCCAAACTTGTCTGCCCCAGCCACAGTATCGTAGTCCAGGAGGCTAGCTGTTGTGACCCATCGGGGGTAGGTATCATCAGCAAAGATGATAAGCTGGTTCTCATTACGCTTGTAGCGAACCCAGATGAAACTTTCCTGGACATCAGATACAATTACCCTATGTCCAATTGTCTGGATCCCAGAGATGTAATTGGCGATATGCTGGGAAAAACAAGGACAGCAATGGGTGTAACCTTGGGGTGCAGAATCAACAGAAAGTCTAGGTTACTGTGACTGCAGCATATATATGGTCTGAAGAATGGCACACACCAAAGAAGAGGAGTCAGCAATAAATTCCTAGAAGGTGGGAAAAAGAGCTATCTGGTTTTCATATAGTGGAAATATATGCCCGTCACAGTTAAATTCCTTACAAAAGCAAGGAGAGAAATCTGGCTCTTAGTGTAAAGAAGTCAAGAAACCCACCTACTCCTCCCCTTCTCAAGTCTCAAGGGCCTAGTTCTTAACCTGGCATTAAAAGACAAAGAAGGTCCTGATAAAGACATATCATTCTAACAGTTGCTGTCCACCACCCCACCAGGGTCTCCTCCTTCCTCACTAGCTACATTTGGTACCTCTACCAGCATGTTTACCTTGTTCTCACACTTTCGGAGTAACTTCTTCTTTCCCAGGTCATAGACTCGCAGAAGCTTCCCCACACCAATCAACACCCTCCCCTGGAATGGGGCAATGGCAGCAGGGACCTCTTCCACTGGAGTCTGTGAGAGGAAAAACAGGTGATGCAGCTATTAAAACATACAGCCATACCCCCCAACCCAAAATGCCTTCTACAGGCATCTGTCAGGAAGACAGACAGCAAGTGATCACCTTTTGCTCAGAGAAAATAAACCACACATACAACAGTCTCTATAAAACAGGGTGTTTGGGTAAACACTCCACTTCCCCAAGTGGATCAATGCCACAAGTGAAAAAGAAGTCCTGGTACCTGATGAACACTTCAGAACCCATGTGAATTCAACTGGCACCATTAACTAAATGTGAAGCCTCAATATCAGAAAAGTGACTGTGGGACATGGAGGTAGGGGAAAGAAGTGCTAGTTTAAGGGACATCTTAGTTGTAAGGGAGACACAATGAGTTTAGCACAAAGAAGCCTCTGTGAAGTAACTATTTCCTAGAGAACACTCCCCTTGTGAGACGCCTGGAGAAATCACATTCATGTGCTGTCAGTGTGGAAGACAGAATAGGAATTTCTTCTATTTTAAAAATTATGGTAAAATATACATGACTAAATATTTAAACCATTTTCAAGTATATAGTTCAGTAACATTAAGCATATTCACAGTGTTGCACAATCATCACCACTATCCATCCCCAGAACTTTATTATCTTTCCAAGGGAAACTGTGTAACCATTAAACAGAAATCCACATTGTCACCCCTGCCCCGAGAATAATTGGTTAGAACTGCTGAATTTTGGTCACAAATTGCTGCCTACTTAGTAAGACTAGAAAACAGGGGCTACTTCAGTATGCATCTATTCCCCATGGAGGGTGGTGAGCACACAGGCCTCCTGTGGGACCAGCAAGCAGCGGAGCTTCACTGGAGCATTTTCCACGTGCCACCAAGAGATGGATCAGAAAGACCTGATCCACAACCTACACAAAAGTGGAATAGTAGGACCTAAGAACCAGGAAAACCACTGGTTGGTTCCTACCTTGTGCAAAAACTCCAGTTTTTCCCCATTGTTCACGAGCTTGTAGGTATAGACAAAGCCCCCCGCTACAGATCGGGGGTTCAGTATCAGGTCTTTGGCCACGCCCACCAGCACATACCAATCATCGCCAGTGTTGGAGAACCTGCACACAGCCACACTGCATTTACAGAGAAAGAATCAGGAGTCAGGTATTAGTCACAGCCCAGAGAATTCCCATTCAAGTCTTCAAAACTCTGTATGTCCTGGGCTCCTTACCTAAAAGCAGCTTCATTCTGTTCTAGCTGGACAAGGTCCAGTGTGTTCCCCTGAATAGGATTCATCACTCGGATCACAGAGGCCCACTGTCCATTGCCAGCCTTAGGAGCTCCAAAAATGGACTCAGGAAGGTTTTCATTGAGGAATGCAGCTGCCATCTCCGCAGCCAGCTCTCGCTCATCCTCTCCTGCTGCTTCTACCATTTCCTAAATCCAAAGAACCAAGGAAGAGTTGGTGTGTTCAGAGGTGGGTGCTGGGTGAGAAGTGGACAAGTAGCAAGAACACCTCCAGGGAGTGTTCATAATACACAAAGTAGCCAAGTATGTCCACCAAAATCGGGATCAAAGAGAGAGGTATACAGACAAGGGGAAGAGGAAAGATCACTAAGGGGAAACTAAAGAACTAACATCAGCTGTGGCGAACACACTTGACTGGCGGTCTGAGAAACATGAGGATGAAAACATCTTTTTTCTATCTAACCCATCTGATTTCTCTTGCTAAGACTACTTGTTTCTTCTTTTCTAGGCCAGATACAGTTTTACATAGTTGGGACCATTTGTTTTTTGCTGGGAAATGATTTCTGGAAGGAGCTGGTGTTGTGGGCAATACAAAGGCAGTCTCCTCTGGGCCCAAATTCAGGAAACAGACTGTTTTGGAAGTTCCAGGACTGGAGAACCATTCCAGAGAAGTAGCTGAATACTGAATAAACCCAGCTCAGCGTTTTAGTCCTAAGTCACAAGAAAGCCTCTAAAACTGTGGCAAAGGGATCTGCTTGAAGGACCTGAAAAGAGCCTGGATCTTCAAATATAACAAAGACTACAGCCTAAATTACAC
>NW_006789896.1:1761074-1792737 GCF_000442215.2 Lipotes vexillifer | reverse complement strand
AGGAATGCCTTTTTATTGAACCCTGAAGGTTAAATGCATTACCTCTGCCATCTGCTGCTTCCTCTGAGCTTTTGTGGCCTCAGTGTAGGCATTGTGGTCAGTCTCAATGATGATAAGGTTGTTACTTTCAGGGTGAATGACAAATTTCCTGGGTGTGTACTGCAGTGGAAAGGCTACTTGATTGAAGACAGCACCCAGCTTCTCCAATGCCAAAATCCTATGGCAAAAGGCAAGGAGTTAATAGGTCACCCACTCAGGACCAAGAAACTGGTGTTGAAATGGTCAATAAGCAGTCACAGCAAACACATCAATCCCTGAAGCTCTAATGTTGGCATTAGACAACAAGAAACAATAGCCTTCTTATCTAGAAGATTACACACAAGAGACAAGGAGATCAGGGGAGAGCCTTTACTTTAGCAACAGCCCATCACTGTTCATGGTGATTCCAGTTTCCACCAGTGAAACCTACATTAGAACCCTCAAAGGATTTTTTATCCCTCCAATGATAATGTGACAGTGAAAAGTTAAAATTTCCTCTTGATTATTACTGACAAATCCTGATATAAGGAGTACGAATTCCAGGGCTTCCCTGGTGGTGCAATGGTTAAGAATCTGCCTGCCAATGCAGAGGACACGGGTTCGAGCCCTGGTCCGGGAAGATCCCACATGCCGCGGAGCAACTAAGCCCATGCGCCACGACTACTAAGCCTGCGCTCAAGAACCAACGAGCCACAACTACTGAGCCCATGTGCCACAACTACTGAAGCACACACACCTAGAGTCTGTGCTCCGCAACAAAGAGAAGCCACCACAATGAGAAGCCCGCTCACCGCAACGAAGAGTAGCCCCCACTTGCCACAACTAGAGAAAGCCCACACGCAGCAACGAAGACCCAATGCAGCCATAAATAAATAAATAAATACCAAAAAAAAGAGAAGAAAGTGAAAAGACAATCCACAGGAGAAAATATCTGCAAATCATATTATCTGATAAGGCAGTTGTATCTAAAACATAAAAAGAACTCTTACAAATTCAATGATAAAAAGACAACCCAATTAAAAAACAGGCAAAGGATCTAAATAGACATTACTCCAAAGAAGAACAAAGAACCAATATAAGCACATGAAAAGATGCTCAACATCATTAACCATCAAAGAAATGCACATCTAAACCACATGAGATATCACTTCACACTCTCTAGGATGGCTAGAATCAAAAAGTCATATAATAACAAGTGTTGGTAAAGATGTGCAGAAATTGGAATCCTCAAACCTCACTGGTGAAAACGTAAAATGGTCTAGCCACTTTGGAAAGCAGCCTGGCAGCTCCTTAAAAAGTTGAACAGTTACCTACCACCAATTCCACTCTTGCAGGTACATACCCAAGGAAAATGAAAATATACACCCACATAAAAACTTGTACATGAGTGTTCACAGCAGCGTTATTCATAATAACCAAAAGTGAAAGTGAATGGTTCTGACAGTAAGTACTATGGACAGTGGTGTTTAAACTATGTTCCCAAGATTTCTTACATGTTTCACACAGCAGCCTTCCCTGATATTGTTCTGGGGGAAAAATGTTCTGCTGCTAAAAAGAAAAGTTTGAAAACCTGTGGAATTGTCAAAATTAATAAGGAATCAAGGAGAGAGAGAGCACACGTCGATAAAACAATTAGAGGATACATGGATGAGGCTAGGCCTTGAAAGGCAGAGATGTGTGTGGGAAGCATTCCAAGGACAGGTGCAGAGATAAAAAACCAGGAAGGAATATATGGAGGTATGCAGGGAGAGTAATTCTGCTGGAGCATAAGGTATACAAGGGTGCTGATGCTTAGAAAGAGAGGGACAATGACTGAAAACTTCCAAAAGTTTTTGCAAACAAATCTGGCAGTTCACTTGATTAAGTAGCAAGTGACTCATATATCAAGAGGTCAGAGTTCCATTGTAAACAGCCAACAGTTATAACCAGGACATGTATGACACTTGTGGCATTAAAGGGTTAAAAAAGAAAACAAACACAACCAACCGCCAAAACTCGACAGTCAAACTGAATAGGTTATTTTCCATCTTGCAATACAGACAGTGTTCACTCCAATGTGATCAGTGTAAATAATCTGTCAACCTGCAAAAGGCCTAAATAATTTATATTCGTTAATATTTAAGATATAACACTGCAAATGCAAGACAGTGAGAAAAGATTATCAGTGAGCCAACAATGCCTGCTCTAAAACCAATCCAATGGCATGGGCCTTGAAAACAAGAATCTTAAATCTCAGAGACTGAACTACACTGCTGAGTATAAAAACTTGGCACTGAAGGTCTAAACAGAAGCTAAAACTCCCAAACACCAAGACTTGGCTACCAGGTACTTAAATCCTGAGCCAAATGAAGGTTTCAATTACAACACACTAGTGCCATGGCAAAGAGTCAGCTCTCTGCATTGCAGCCTCTTGCGGGGCTTCGACTGTGGGGCTCTCTCACCTCAGGGTATTGGTGGAGATGGCCACGATGCCCTCAGGGCACTGTTCAGAGGCGAAGCCAGATGCAAATTCCAGGGTCTCGTAAGACAGGGGGGTGAGATGGAAACGAGATTGGTAAGAATAGCTCAACCATGAGCGGCTTGACATGGCCAACACCTGAGGAAAGAAAAATATCCCCAATAAGCTTGGGAAAAGCCCAAACATGGTAGGCTAACCAAATTAAACTATCCCCAAACTTCAGTGTGCAGAATATCCCAAGGAATTTTAGAAACCTAAAGGGCTACCTTAAGAAAAACAGGCCTAGAGAAGAGGCAGTATGGCTTACTATTTGCTAAAAGCGTTGGCTATTAGCCAGATGACCTACTAATCACTCAATCTCTGAGCCCGTTTCCACGTGTGAATTTGGGAATATTATCACAAGGCTGGATAGTTTCAAGTATTAAATGCAGTAACAAGTAAAGAACTAGCAGAGCACCCGGCAACACTGATATTCTTAGCTACAAAGGACACAATGTTTCCCAGCCTTTTTCACATTACACAGTAAGCCATGACACTGATACCAGGTTGCTCCTGGGTAGTGGTATCCTACATGGGAGGTTTCCAGCTGTCAGTGTACTCCATTTGCTCAGCCTCAGGACTGAAGGGATCAATATTCTAACTCACCTATAACCAAATCGTGGCACAGTGCCATGGAAATCCAGTTAAGAAGCTCTAGATTAAGGGACTCAAGACTTCCCACATGAAGGAAACTAATTAAGATAAAGCTAATGTCAACTAACTACAACACTGGTGAATTAATGACAGCAAAATTTATACCAAGGGGATTTTTCTCAGCTGATGCCACTAACATCCAAAATCACTATCTCGCCCCTTTCATTACTTACTGCCTCCTGGCCTTGCATCCGGACACGAAAGAGTTTCACAGGACGGGACCCCAGGTACCTAGTGCGGGTGTCAGACAGATCCCCAGTTACAGGGTCCAGGACAGTTCTCAGCAACACACCATTCTAAGAAAAAGGAGAGGAGTGGTTAAAGCCTATACATAATGGAAGCTTCTTTAGCTACTTTATTTAATTTCAGAGCAAATGGAAGGAAATGACTAGGTGGTTTAAATATATAGTAATCAGCCAGCCATTCATTCACTCTCTCCTAAATCACTCTCACTCAGGTAGCTATTGAGTATTTACTAAGTGAAAAGCACAGTTACTTTTCACTGTATATCCTTAAAAATATTTTTACCAAGTATGTTAAACTCTTCTTCATAATTTTAAGTTTTAAGATATATGCACAGTTTAATATCCACGCCTATTGTGGTCTCTAAATACCATTTCCCTTAAAAAGAATAAGAGTCCTAAGAGAAATGGCTTCTTCAGGTCTGAAGCAAGAATGTTCCAAATGTGTGGAGGGCACTTTGTTGTGCCAGAAGGAAGCCTCCAAAGATAGTGGGGTCATGTTAAAAGGGCTAAGGAGCCAGCTTGAAAGGGGAACTCGCACTCATCTAAAATGTGGCAATTTAGCATCCAAAACAACTACAATAGTTTGATGCACAAATATTATAAAATCTGCAAGTTCATAACGTTATTTAAAAAACAAACCAAACCAAATACTTCATCAGTCTTCACTGGAGTATGCTACGGCACCAACTCCTTACTCTGAAAATAAGTGAGCAAAGGGGAAAAAAATGAAATATTTATCCTTTCCCTATATGAACTGTACTTCAGAGTAAGCAAAGATATAAAGCAAATTTTGTCTCTAGAGAAAAGTTCCAGCTAATTAAAGAATGAAATAGAAAACCATCACTTCCCAACCCCTAATGAATCTAAGCAATATGTATCACTGGCTGTTATTAAGTAAAAGATGGACAGGGAGCTTTAAAACAGATCATTCAAAATAGATACTAACATTCTAACATCACTAAATTAAAGTGGGACAACCAGACTTCATATGCCACCTGATATAATAGGAAAACAAATGGCACCTATAAAAATATTCTTATCCCTCACCAAAACCAAATGTAATCAACCTCTTGGTCTGTGCTATCTAATACTATAGTCATCAAGCCACATGTGGTTAGTCAGAATTAGAAGTGTGCTATTAGGACTTCCCTGGTGGCGCAGTGGTTAAGAGTCCGCCTGCCAATGCAGAGGACATGGGTTTGAGCCCTGGTCCAGGAAGATCCCACATGCCACGGGGCAACTAAGCCCGTGCGCCACAACTACTGAGCCTGCACTCTAGAGCCTGCAAGCCACAACTACTGAAGCCTGTGTGCCTAGAGGCCGTGCTCCACAACAAGAGAAGCACTGCAACGAGAAGCCTGCGCACCGCAATTAAGAGTAGAGAAACTAGAGAAAGCCTGCACACAGCAACGAAGACCCAATGCAGCCAAAAATATATTTTTTTTAAAGGTCTGTTAAGTGCAAAGTACCAAATAGCAGATTTCAGAGACCTAGTTCTCCCCATACCCAAAAAAATAAAAGGGAGAAAACATAAAATATCTTAATTCTCTACTGACTACAAATTGAAATTATCTATTTTAGATATACTAGGTTAAATAAAACATTAAAATTTAACTCCATCTGTTCCTTTTTTGTGGCTACTGAAAAACTTAAAATTAGACCTGTGGCTTGCATTATATTTTTAATGGATAGCATGGTCTAATCTACCCACCAGTTTGCAGGAAATACAACGGATAAAGGAACATTAAACACACAAGGAAAGACTGTCAAATCCAGAAGGTGGGAAATTCCACAAGAAAAATGATCTGGTTTCTTTAAAAAAATTTTTTTTAACAGGTTGGGACAGTTATTAAAAGAAACATAAAAAGATAAATCAAGCAGATGAAAACTGTGGACAGCTTTATGTAGATCCAGAGTAGAACCAAATGTAAAAACATTTTTGGGAAAAGAAAAAAAAGGAGAAAACTAGAATATGGGGCTATCAGATGATATTAGGGAATTGTCAGGGCTTCCCTGGTGGTGCAGTGGTTTGAGAATCCGCCTACCAATGGAGGGGACACGGGTTCGAGCCCTGGTTCGGGAAGATCCCACATGCCATGGAGCAACTAAGCCCGTGTGCCACAACTACTGAGCCTGCACTCTAGAGCCCTCGAGCCACAACTACGGAAGCCCATGCGCCTAGAGGCCGTGCTCCACAACAAGAGAAGCCACCGCAATGAGAAGCCTGCGCACTGCAACGAAGAGTGGCCCCGCTCGCCACAACTAGAGAAAAAGCCCGCGCGCAGCAACAAAGACCCAACGCAGCCAGCCATAAAAAAAGGAATGTTAAATCTTGTTGAGCATGATCATATTAAGGCCTCAACACACACACCCCCCTCAGTACAGCTACATTCTCAAGTACTTAAAGATGAAACTATATACCATATTGGATCTGCATTAAAATATTCCAGGAAAAAAAAAAGGGGAAAAGACAAAGTGCTGATAACTGGTAAAAGGTACATGGAGGTGCATTACATTAGTCTTAACTCCTGGGCATGTTTGAGAAATTCTAAATTAGGAAGTAAAATTAAAAAGCAGGGCTTCCCTGGTGGCACAGTGGTTGGGAGTCCGCCTGCCGATGCAGGGGACACGGGTTTGTGCTCCGTTCTGGGAAGATCCCACATGCCGCGGAGCGGCTGGGCCCGTGAGCCATGGCCGCGAGCCTGCGCGTCCGGAGCCTGTGCTCCGCAACGGGAGAGGCCACAACAGTGAGAGGCCCGCGTACCGCAAAAAAAGAAAAAAAAAAAAAGAAAAAAGTACCTGGCCTAGATGAAAATGAAAAGTATCAATATATGGTCAAAACCCCTGACAATCTCTGATCCTTAGGTTCCTGGCTTTCGGGCCATGAAGAGCTCAGGTGCTTTGACAACAGGGAACATCTAGGGGCCCTCTATTGCTAATGGAGCCCATTATGAACTGTGAGACCCTCCGTATCCAGGGGTTCTGAATTCATGGATTCAACCAACCATAGATCAAAAATATTTGAGGGGAAAAAAAAAATTCCAGAAAATTCCAAAAACCGAAACTTGAATTTGCAGCAGCTATTTATATAGCATTTACCTTGTATTAGATAATTAAGTCATCTAGAGATGATTTAAAGTATATGAGAATATGCAATTACTATGCCATTTTATATAAGAGACTTGAGTATCCTCAGACTTTGGTATCCAAGGGAGATCCTGGAACCAATCCCCCAAGGATACCAAAAGACAACCGTATTAGTTTCAAAAGGTACATACTGTGAGTACAGGCAACTCTTAAGAACCCCATCTAGTTCTGCCACAGAAGTGATTGCTAAGCATTTTTATCAAAAACTCTTCATAAAAATACTTTTTTCTAGGCCTGATTTGTTCTACTTAGAGCTGAAATAAGTGGAACACAGAGCAGCACTGCTCACTTCTCATAAGGTGGGTAACTGAAACCATAGGCACATTATTGAACAAAGGAGTCATGAAAGTAAAAGAAGCCCTGACACCAACAATGTGAGCTTCTAGATCTCTTACCTGTAGCCCAATATTCAGGTATAAGAAGCCAATAGAGCCCCTCTCACCCAGCTCATCCTGCTTCTCAGTCCCACCCATTTCCACAATACACAAGGACTCAGGCTGGGCTGGGAGAGCCTGCATGCTCAAAGGTTGCAAACAGTCCTAAGGGGGAAAGAGAAAAGAATAAAACATGGGAAGTGACCAATTTTGGAAAAAACCTACCCAGAGAAATCTAATTCTAGAAGTGAAGAACAACTCTTTCTCATGGACAGGGAAAACCTGAAAAAGGAGTTCTATTTAGACTGAACCTTAGAACAATCTCTGGAGAGGATTGTGCTTTCCTTTTTTTTTTTTGCAAAAGTGGATAATGGTAAAAGTAAATATGCAAAGGGCACCTCTTTAAAGTCATCCAAGGCCCTTTTCTGTAAACAGTCTTGGATTTTTTTTTTTGTTTCTGTTTAAACTAAAAAAGGGAATCAAGCCATAAGCCAAAGAAGCAGGCACTGCAGAAGACTCCTGAGATGTGCTGCTACAATAATCAGGAGAAGCAGCAGGTGGAGATTTCAGAGTCCAGCCCAGCTGATCTCAGAAAGGGACATCAAAAATGGGTCAGGTGCTCAGGTTCCAAGTGGATGATCCTTAAAGTTGAGAGTGACACTCACTGAGGGATCCAGGGAGATGATTCTGACAGTATTGTCCACCAGACCCACAGCCAGGAAGCGAGACCGCTGCTCTCCAGGGGGCACATTGGCCAGACTCATGCACACCACATCTGCTGACATCTCCTTCCGCTCTGTGTATTCATTCAGCTGTCCTGACTACAGGAATGAAGACAGAGAGAGGTCACAAACCACTCGAACTTGCCCCCAAACCCTGGGCCTGGAGAACAAAGGGGGCTTGTTAAGTTCCTTTTTGCTTCCTCGCACTCTTCTTACTATAATCAATGACCAAGAATACCTCTACCTAAGGTTCCAAGACTAAACTCTACAGGCTAATGGAAAGCAAAACTACTGACAAGAGAATCAAGAGACCCTTGACAAATATAATGCACCACAAATTTTCTAAGCCAACCTAGCTCTCAGGAAATGAAAATACATAAAATTGTTTATTTGTTCATGAAAATACTCTGGGTGAAAGAGAATTCAAATATGGCAGTTAAAGACAAAACCCCTCAATCATAGGTACAGTTGGACTATACAAGTTGGCCACATCCAGAGACTTCTTAAGAACATAATTAAATACTCCTAACATCCTTCCATATATAAAAGTAAAATAAAATTTCTGAAATTGATTCAGATTGCAGAAACTAAACATATGGCAAGTATCTGGTGGAAAACTAGATTGTGAAGGGCAGAAAAAGTGTTTCATTGCTAAGATGGCATTTCATAACTCCAATTAGAATTAAAGACATGAAAACATATCCACCTCCAACCCCCTTGTAAAGGGCTTTGGGACACTTTCCCTTCTCATTTCCCTTTCATTTTTAAATTTATTTTTTATTTTTTATGTTTTTAATAGACCTTTATTGGAGTATAATTGCTTCACAATACTGTGTTAGTTTTTTGTGTGCACAACTAAGTGAATTAGCCATATGCATACACATGTCCCCATATCCCCTCCCTCCCACCCTCCCTTTCCCACCCCCTAGGTCTTCACAAAGCACCAAGCCGATCTCCCTGTGCTACGCTGCTGCTTCCCACCAGCCAACTATTCTACATTTGGTAGTGTTCATTCCCCTTTCTTATGAATATATAATCTAGATACCTGGACTGCAACTCCCATCTTCACCTCTGAACCCTACATTAAGTCCCACAGTGAACGGTAAAATAACATACGGGATCCATTTCAAAATAGACCAGTTCTCCTCCTGTCAGGGCGATCACCACTTGTCGTTGGTTCACTGCACATTTCACAATTGTTTTCTTTCCAGGAGTCTTCCACTCATTGACTCTCTTGTCTGCTCGTATGTGCCGAATGCCATCAGGATACACCTTGAGGCAGTAACAGAAAGAAACCCAACTTTAGCAATTTGACTCATCACTCAAGCATGACCCTCACACCTATCAGATCTGTCAGATCTAGAGGCACTGTATTTGAGGCACCAGTTGGGTCAATGACAAAAAAGAGTTAAGAGGTACCAGGCAAGTTTAACTTCAAAAAAGTTCATGTTTTGCAGCACCCATTTCAAAGAAGTTCAAAGCTCCTTAAATGTGAACCCAGCAATCTACACCATAATGAGGTCAAAGAAAGGATAAAGTAAGGTGAGCAGGTTAAACAGCTCTCTGAGAACCCTCACCTGCACTAAGGCATCATCTCCTAACAAGGAGCAGGACAAGGTTGGGGTAGTGCCCAGAAACCCAGAGTCAGTCACTTCTTCTACAGTCTCTCCAATGGACAACACAAGTGTGGCATTCACGAAAGACACAATGATGTAAGCATCAAACTCATCTGAAAAGCAAAGAGAAGAAAGAAGTGGGTTAGCTAAGAACTCATTAGTTACAAAGCCAAATGAGACACACTAAGCATTCTCTTCAGAAACCTTCCAAGGCATTTCTTCTATGCGTAGTCATCACACACAGTCATGTGGCAAACAGCACAGGATGATCCAAAAGATAATTAAAGGTCGTAACAGCCTACAGATATACTTTGCTTCCTTAAATGGCTAAACAGTACATAAAGTAGACATGCCCACATCTAATACCTTTGAAAATATTTTCTTGAGACATTTACTAGAAAAATGCGAGAGAACAAAGCAAGAGGAAATTTTGTATACAATATTTATATGTACTCAAGCTAGAGTTTCAGATGCCAATTACAATCCATTCTTAAGAGATACTCCCTATAATCAAGAAAGATCCCCATCTTCTTCCACAAGTATCTTATGTGGGAACACAAGACCTAATGAATAAAATAGTGATTACTTAAGCCTCCATGAGACTAAGTCATTCTAGGGTTGGAAACTGAGAATCCTAGGATGTCCCAAAAGGAATGATGTAAGAAGACTGGATAACCAGGGAGGGGTGGGGTGGTGGTGGTGGGGTGGTAGTTTATATTGTCAGCCCTTGAACTCTCTAGTTTTTCACATTAAAAAATATAACCATTCGATGGTCATGAGCAATCCTATTAGAACTTGCTTTTCATTTAATAAAATGTACTTGGATAAACAAACACCAACAAGTTTTTCAAGGAGGTCAGAGGTACACAGGCAACCCCAAAAGTTTCTCACACAGATCCCACAGTTAAAAGCTGTCTACTTCCTACACATTCCACCCTACAACATAAAACAACCTCTGTATGTATCTACCACATCCAGCACAATGTTTGGCATAAAGCTTGATAAATGCTGAATAAATGTATGTTCATTTTTTTGAGATGAATTGAGATTTTCCTACTTTACATTTGAATTTTCTATGTCAATTCCCCTCTTCTTGTCCCCTTCACACAGAAATCAGGCAAACAAGGGATAGAATGACAAGCAGACAAGGTACTAAATTAGAGTGGCTACCTCACTCTTAGCAGAAGCAGCTGAAGGATCCTGCTTGCCTGAGTCCCTGTCAGAGCTCAACACCATAGGCCTGATCCACCCCACTCCCATCAAGGACACAGTCTGGATTTTGAGTGCTCCAAGGGCCATTCAGCTGAACTAAGATTACTCAATGAGTTCAGCAGAATCAGTGCTCTTTACAGAAAAAGGAGCCAGATGAAAATGTATTATCAGTGTAATCTATAGTAGCATTCTCACCTATTAGCAGGACATAAAACCAATTTGGTGGACTGCAATCAGCATTTTAAAATACAAATATATAGAAATAAATATAATTTATGAGGATGCCTCATAGTAAGGGTAAGTACTATCCTGCAAAACTGTTGCTTCAGTTAATAATACGTGTGCACTGAATGAGTGGCTGAAAGGCAAGGATCAAAGATCTTTCCCAATGGGTATAATCTAGGAATCCAGAGCAAGGGTTCCACCATAAGGAATAACACTGAACAAGCAGATAATTGGTTTTAGATTACTTTACTGTAACTGTCAACATGTATCGCATGCCTGGGGACACCTTATAAAATGGCTTTGTAAGAAGACCGCACTGTTCGCCATCATAAAACATGGAGTGTGGACGTGGTTGTCTCTGAAATGGATGCCTTAATAGCGCACAACAAAACCATCTTCACTCTCCACACAACACCAAGCTTGGAAGCTTTGCTCCAGCTCTCAGTTTTTGAACTGGAAGTTTCTGGTATGTAAAAGTAACAGGAATTGCTTAATTTTAACATTATATAAATATTGTGTCCCTTCCCATGTTCTCAACACTGAAACCTTGTATCTTAAAAGCTGTGCCAGAGCAAATTAAAGCCAAACAAAAACGGGCTCAAACTGGTCAGGATTTCGGCCTCTTCCTTCAGTCAAGGGAAAAGGCGGGCTTCCAGAAAAGAAACCATACATTTATAACTTACATGCAGAGAATGAGGGGAGTGAGGGAAAAGGGCTGCCTGGGCCCTTATCCTTCCTCTGACCTAAGGCCCCAGACTGCTCAGGTATAAAAATAAAGAGATGCTCGGTGGACTTAAATAGGGTCTTATGTTTGCTGGGCAGTTCAACAAGGAGTAAAGCAATGACTGACATCTGAAAGCTGCTTAACATCACGGATTTCCTCAAAATATCCACTACCCTGTAAATACTAAGCACACTGTAACTTCTACCCTTTCCATTCTACGGCCAGGAGGACCAGAAACAGATAAGCTGCTCTTGTGTCCTAGGCAGGTTATAGGTTAAAAGGTGGACTTCAGAACAAAATCAAGCTTCAGTCAAGATACATGACTGTAAACTACGAAATCTATGTTGCCTTCTTCCAGAGGTTTCAAATTTCATATAAATGACCATGAGTTCAAACCTCAGTGAAGAATCTATTAGGATATGAGAACACATCTTTGTCTCAGTTAAACAGGACTTCTATCTGTCTGAGCAATACGGAAGCAGCCCACAGAATAGGGAATGCTTTCTTCTTCTTTCCCCTGCCTTATCTCCCCTGAGTATCTCAGGCTCAAAAAACAGCTCACTATTCCAAAGGGAAAAGTGAGTGACCATCCAGATGATTTAGGCCTCCAATGTCTCATTCTCACTCTATACTCAGACTACTCAGTGCTTGTCTTGCCTCAGCACAATCTTGATTATACTCAAAAGAGAAAAAAGGGGGGCTTTCTCCAGGACCTAATCTTTCAGTCAGTACATGTGGTACATACAAAAACATCAAGGGAGAGTATGAAGTTAAGATTTTCTAGCTACAGCCTCTTTTAGCTTAATGAGAGGCAAATTAATCAAATGTTCCATATTCTGTGGGAGAAAGTGATTCCTGCCTCAGACTATTTAACATACAGGCAGATGGGTGTGCATCACTAACACTGCACATGGAGAGCAAACTGCAAAGTTACCCTCTGAAAGATGCTACCAGGGCAGCCTCAATATTTTGTGCAGGTCCCTCTCCCTGGGTAATCTCTAAGACCCCATAGTAGACCCTAGCAATAGGTACAAGGTACACACCTGTGGTGATCAGCACCTTCACCAGCCACCTGTGGAAGAGAAAAAAAGGCTTGGTATTGGTAGTGTGCATCACCAAGTACCAGCCAAGGTTAGTAGTTGCCTGGAAGACTGCAGCATGTGTGGACATGTGGAATACTAACTTAGGGTATCTGGAAAGAGAATGAACAGAGAGAACTTGACCTGTTTTGTGGGTGATCACCCAAATTATAGTTTCTAAAGAGTAAAATTTATCAGATGTAATCATTTCCTAGATTTTGGTATCTAGAGGACAAAACTTTTCAGCTACAAGTTCCATCATGCAACATACCACAGATCACGAACTTATCTACCTTACCCCAAAAGCCTTTCCTGATTCTCAAACACATGCCTGTTCCCTCTCCTCTAACCCCTCCTGGCAACATGCTTGTGCCTTTCATCACATCAGAACACACAACAGTTTTTTGTTTTGGTTTTGGTTTTTATTGCGGTACGCAGGCCTCTCACTGTTGTAGCCTCTCCCGGTGCAGAGCACAGGCTCCAGACGCGCAGGCCCAGCGGCCATGGCTCACGGGCCCAGCCGCTCCACGGCATGTGGGATCCTCCTGGACCGGGATACGAACCCATGTCCCCTGCATCGGCAGGCGGACTCTCAACCACTGCGCCACCAGGGAAGCCCACAACAGTTTTTTATACTTATCTTCTTTTTTAGATGGCACATGCCCTGAGAGTAGAGTCCTATATTAATTACAAGGTAGCAGGATGAGAATACTGAACTTATCCTAGAAAACCAGCATGACCCAAACTCACTATAGGGTTAGTCAAATGAACACTGGATTGAGACTCGGGAGACACCGCTTTCACTCTCTATTACCTAGGTGCCCTATCTGGGAACAGTCAATGCCTGTGATTTTCGGCCTTCTTCATAAAAATGAGGGGTTAACTTTCCTGCAAATCTAAATTGATTTTACAGTAAAGTTTAATAAGTGAAAACAAAAACAAACAAAAAAAGAGGAGCAAACTAGGTTTTATCTCAAAGGCTCTTTCTAATTCAAACAGTCTGGGAAATGTTTTCAAGAGCCTAAATATCAACCAGCCAATCTGCCACCAAGCTAAAGCTGAACATCAACAGTGACCAGTTTCTTTATGAAGACATTACACAAAATGGGGAAATCTTTCAAAACCAATCATCCAATAATTAATTACCTTTTCAGCTAAAATGAACCTACTAATTTCCTATTCACTTTTTTTTCCTTTCTACTCAACTCAGATTGGATTACAATGCTTACATGAGACAAAATCCACTAAAATGTGTACTCTATTAATAGAAACGAGATTTCCCTCCTCCACATTTCCCAGCTCCCTTAAGTTTGTTCCATACAACCAAAACATCTAAATAGCAGGAAGATTTCCAGCTGTTTTCTTGAAAAAGCTTTGTATATTGGCCAGTCCCACATTCCTGAGGGAACAAGAGGAAAATGAGGTCTAGGAATAGAAATGACCTATGATCCCAAAGAATCAAAGAGAAAATGAGAATTGAGTTTCATCTCTAAGGAAATGAAATTCAGTTGTCACAAGACTTTCCTGCTACTGCACTAAAATAAATTTTCGCATAACTTTCAATTTTTTAGGATGAGGTGACCATTTTTATTCCGGAGCTCAGACTTCCTCTTTCCTCCATCCCTTCTTTTCCACTCACTCTAAAATTCTGATTCTATTCAATCAACCTCCACTTTCCTTATTAAACACAACTACTATACCTATTGAGCATTAACAAGCTTTACCAATCTCTTAATACCCAGAATAATACCTTTAATTTCACTGTGATTTCAGCACAATGAGAGAAAACATCGTTGAAGAAAAAAGAAGCAAAAACTTTCCTTTACACCATAGTCCTCACACAAATGGAAAGAGTATCTTAAAGATGAATACAGTCAAAGAACACAACATACAACAGCTCTATCTATGATACTCAAGTGTATATGTACTGAATATTAACAGCCACCCTATGCTCCCCTTACCCATAAGTACAAAAAGTAGTAAGTGAAGGCACCCTGATTGGGAGAGCCTCAAAAACATGGTGTTGAGTCAGAAGAAGTTTCTAGTATATGGTGCTAGATGATGTGATATAGAAGCATTATGAATGCAGTCTCTTAAGCCTTCTATTGTCAGTGGCACCCAGACCCTCATTTTGACTGTTGGGAAAGGGCTGCTTACCTTCAATGTGCCGACGCACTGTCCAGACAGCATTGGGGTTACCGGGTAGCTCTGAGACAGCCATTTCTGATACCTGACAGAGGAGACAAACCACAGATCCAGTGAGCATGAAACTCATCCCCTTGCTTACAACTACACTAGATAATACAGCCCCAACATAGCAGGGCTCACACTGTATACTTGATTAAAACATTGGAACCATCTAGTCAAAAAGAACATAAGAACCAAAACACTAGACGTACTGGCAATTCCCATAATAGACTTCAGCAAGAAGTGATGGAACATCTAGGACAGTTGTTGCAGCCAAGGCCAAGCGCTTCCTTTGGGTATAACATGCCTGCATCCTCCTCAAAGTTAGCACGTGGGTATGAAACAGTCCATCTAAGTTAGCATCCCATTTCTTTCTTTTTTAAAAAACGTATTTATTTAATTCATTTTATTGTATTCGTCTCATTTTTGGCTGCGTTGGGTCTTCGTTGCTACGCGCGGGCTTTTTCTAGTCGTGGCGAGCAGGGGCTACTCTTCTCTGTGGTGCTTGGGCTTCTCACTGCGGTGGCTTCTCTTGTTGCGGAGCACAGGCTCTAGGCACACAGGCTTCAGTAGTTGTGATATGCAGGCTCAGAAGTTGTGACTCGCGGGCTCTGGTGCGCAGGCTTAGTAGTTGTGGAGCACGGGCTTAGCTGTTCTGCGGCATGTGGGATCTTCCCAGACCAGGGCTTGAACCCGTGTCCCCTGCATTGGCAGGCAGATTCTTAACCACTGCACCACCAGGGAAGCCCCTCATTTCTTTTCTTTGTTCCCTCAAGGCCAAATTCCATCTCCCTTCACAGAACAATTCAAATGCCACATTCTTTAGGAAAAATCTTCCCTTATTCTCCTGGCTGGCAGTCATCTCTTCCTCATAAGTTCTCACAGGAATCACAATCACCACCTCTTAGGACACTTACCTAAAAAGTGATTCGAGGAATTGTTTTGTCCTTCCTACTAGATTCTTATGCTCCTTAAGGTCAGAGTCAAGAATCCTCTGAATGTCCTATAGGCTCTCAAATGAGAGTAAATGCAATACATAAGATGAACTCAAAATGATCTAGAGGAGAAAACTAGGTGTGGGTTATACATTAACTGTCTGTAATATCCTTGCAATTTTTCTGTAAATCTAAAAACATTCAAAAATAAAAATTCTATTAAATATTTTTTCAATGACCTAGAAATAAAAAATTAGGCAGCCTATTATACTGTACAGTGGAACTACATCTTATAGGAAGAACGCTCGTATATACATGAAAGACATTACCCTTTTGTTGGTTTACTGACGTAATAATAGCAGGAATACTTGATCGTGGTACAGGAGAATCTTGGAAAACTTCACCATCAATAAAACATAAATGTCAGGTATACCACACTCTATACACCAAATGTAATATCTGACAGTGACCGTGTTCAACTGAGACCATAATCTAGCTAGACAACAAGGTTCAACAAATAGATATACAGGAAAAAAGCAACGTCCAACAATTTAAAAAGTTTTATATAACATAAATTTTTTTAAATAGAATTGGAAAAAATTAGGAGGAAGCAGAGGACTCACAAACAATGATTCTTAATTGGGTCCTTTATCTCTTACATGGTACACAAAATTTTCTGTTAATGCATACATGTATTTTTTGTGTTGAGCGCTTGCTTTAATTAGATGCTAGACAGGATCTGATTAGCAGTAAGTAACTAATCAATAACTACTGGTCTAGGGCTTCCCTGGTGGCGCAGTGGTTGAGAGTCCACCTGCCGATGCAGGAGGCGCGGGTTCATGCCCTGGTCCAGGAGGATCCCGCATGCCGTGGAGCGGCTGGGCCCATGGGCCATGGCTGCTGGGTCTGCACGTCCGGAGCCTGTGCCCCGCAACGGGAGAGGCCATGGCAGTGAGAGGCCCGCGTACCGCAAAAAAAAAAAAAAAGAACTACTGGTCTAAATTGGGTTCAAGTCATCGAAAATTTGGTGACTTGATGAATATTTTGGCAGTCAAAATTTTTTGAATTCTCTGAAACTACAATATTAATAGCTAACATTTATTGAACAGTGACTATATGCCAGAACTTGAGCTAAGTGCTTCATACACATTCTCATTTAATTCACACAACAATCCTTTAAGGCGGGTCCTATAAAGCTCAGTAATAGCTATTAAGTAGTAGAGCCAGAATTCAAAACCAAGGTCATCTTCCCTGTGTTCCAATAAAAATTTCCAAAACCAGGCAGTGGGCCTCTAAGAGCCTGGAGCCTGCTCAACCCCAACCTCTAAGAGCAAAGTGTCAGAAAAAGCTTTATTTTACTCCTAACAAAATCAAGTCCAGTGCACTTGCTAACAGCCATCAACACTAGAACCATGATGAGAAGAGGGTGTGGGATTTGAGATAGTAATTTTGAGTATCCATATTACCTAAAAAGTCCAACAATAAAGGATTCACTGTGGGAGGTGGGAGGGTGGAGGGATGAACTGGGAGATTGGCATTGACCTATATACACTAATATGTATAAAACAGATACACAATAAGAACCTGCCATATAAAAAATAAATTAAATTATATTAAAAAAATAAAGGATTCATTAAATAAATTCTAATCCACCCACTGTGAAAATATATTGCAAAAATATTAAAAATGACATGACAGGGCTTTCCTGGTGGCGCAGTGGTTGAGAGTCTGCCTGGCGATGCAGGGGGACATGGGTTCGTGCCCCGGTCTGGGAAGATCCCACATGCCGCAGAGCGGCTGGGCCTGTGAGCCATGGCCACTAAGCCTGTGCGTCCGGAGCCTGTGCTCCGCAACGGGAGAGGCCACAACAGGGAGAGGCCCGCGTATAACAACAACAAAAAATGACATAAGAGCACACAGTAATCAGGAATGTAAATAAGATACAAAAATATAAACACAATATTAACATAGTTAAAAATATAAGTATCTAAAAGCTACGAAAAAAGACCAACACTAAAAGGAAATGGAGTAAAATGTGCCATGCAGATTTCCTAACCTCCACATAATGGCGACCGAACCTGAAACTAACAGACGATGTTTCTCCCCTTTGATTCCTACTTGCCAAATTTTAAAAATGTGCCTACTGTGCTAACATGTTAAAGGATAAGAAATTTAAACTCTAAATTTTATGGAAATGGGGAGGAAGAAAACATTTTTCTTTCATAGAAACATTAAATATATCTTTGATCTCATCAGAATAAAGCCTTAGGCTGCTTTGTTAATGCTTTCCTCCAAACCCTGCATATAATCTAGAAATTCCAATCTTACCTCAAGTCCATGCCTTAAGACTCTCAGAGATGACCTCGGTCCCCTACCACAGGCCACATATAGCTGTGGAGTGTCTTCATTGGCCAGGTCAGCTATCTGCACAGAGAAAGGGGAAAAAAATGTCTACTTCTGCTACTTTCCCATACCCAACCCTGATTGTTCTCAGGGCGACAAACCACTTTTTAGTTTATTAGACTTAAATATTGCTACTGGCCCTGGGGGCATGGAGTGGAAAAGACCCAATGTTCCAAAAAGCAAACAGTTTGAAGCAGCAAGTTTTACCAACCAAAAAAGCTTGTTCTTTTTTTTTTTTTCTTGCCATGCTGCGTGGCATGTGGGATCTTAGTTCCTTGACCAGGGATCAAACCTGTGCCCCTTGTAGTGGAAGCATGGAGTCTTAACCACTGGACCACCAGGGAAGTCCCACGTGTATCAGTTCTTGAGTTAACAAAATATTTCTTACAATTAGTGAATCTGTTATATAACCTCAAACTGAAATCTCAGCATTTCCTTCCAACCAAAAATATAGACAATAAATTAATTATCGTTACCTGTGATTTTGTCACCAATATTAAAGTTTATAGACATCTCCAAATATTATTTCCCTTATCACTATTTCAAAATTACATTTACTAGATCTGCTGTTAGAACGCACATGACCACAGCTGCCCTATCTACTACAGATGTTCCTATGATGTATCTGATCAATTACGGGGTAACTCTGCACCTGGCTGTTTGCCACCAAATGGGGAAGCCATGTGTTCTTGTACTAGTCACCATAGACATCTAGCTGCTTTCCAGTACAAATATTTGTTGATCAACATGTGGAAAGAAGTTATTTGTATTGTAGTTTTGTCAAACTGTACAATTCAAATGAAAATCCTTGACTGTAAGTCAGTGCATCCTACTGTAACAAGGATGAGCATGTGGGTTGTGAGCGTATACAACCTTCATACTGACTTCTTTAAAAAATTAACTCACCTATTTTAAATGCACTATCCTGTTATTTTAAGCCCATTACAGAAGCACATATACTAATTTTTCACAATTTAAAAAATAATTTGCTCTCTTGGCTATCATACATTTATTACTATATGCATTTAAAAATATTATTCACAGAGGGGATCCAGAAGCCTCACTAGGCTAGTAAAGAGATACATAGCAAAAAATGCTTATAGCCCTGCTACAGATACCTGAACTTCCTATTAATTTTATTCTTGACCTACAAACTATTTACACAATTATCTCCTCAAATTCCAATGAAAGCAGAAAAAAAAAATCAGTAAAAATCCAATTAGGAATTATTCATACTTATTTTCTATTGCCCTCAGGACTAACCCTTTCTCAAAAAGAAAGAACAAAAGCAGTTAACTTCAGAACTGCTAATTTTACCAGGAAGAGTGCCTGAATACTGACTGTGTGTCCCTGGCACAGCGAGCAAAACTCTTCCACTAAAAGTGTAATCATCTAGACAGGGTAGGGTGGTGCCTAACGGTCACTGGAACCCCAGGAATCCAGGATGCAACAGCATGGTAAAATTTCTGCTACACTTGAGTGCCAGTAGTGAGAGACACAATTCCCATCTTCGGCCACCTTGGGTTCCCAAAAAGGTTCTGTTACTGACTGATCCCAGTGTCTCTGGAGTACTTTACGGAGGAAGTGAGTGTTAAAATGAGATACAGATATTCAGACTGTTAAGTGATAAAAGGTCTACTTCAGAATACTGTAAAGGATAGGAGCATATTTACATTAAAAAGAAAAGTATAACACACAAATACTTATAGATGCAGAGAAAATGTCTGGAAGCAATCACAGGAAGCTATTAATGGCACAGCCTCCGTGGAATAGAGGGTTGAAAAGACTGGGGATTGGACTTTTACTTTTTATCTTTTGTACAGTCTGAATTTTTATAAAACATGATTTTTATCATTAAAAAAAATTTTTTTTAAGCCCAAGGATTTATGTAATGGTTTTTAATTACCCAACTACCTTTAGGTGCTTCACCCTTATACTCTGGCAATACCTCAGATATGCTGATGAACCTCTTAAACTAGACCTTAATTTAATTGGAGTTAAAACTTTAAACTCATTCAGATTCAGAAACAGTTGGCTAGCACTGTTCATTATGGAGTGACTGGAAAGACCCTCACCTGGCAAAACAAAATGGGAGAGAGGCTGTCCAACTCATCAACCAGCACAAGGTTTTTGAGTGGTCTTGGCTGAAAAAAGAATGTATCTCCTTCTTCCAGAGGCATGGCAGATGAAAACTCAGGTTCTTCATCATCATCTCCAAGATGTGCAATTTGATATAAGTAACTAAGGAGAAGCAGACTTTAGTTAAAATATTTTCTGACGTACAACATGATAAATATAATTAACACTGCTATATGTTACACATGAAAGTTGTCAAGAGAGTAAATCCTAAGAGTACTCAACACAAGGGAAAAAATTTTTTTCCCTACTTCTTCAATGTTGTACCAAATGAGATGAACTGTGATAATCATTTCATTATGTATGTAAGCCAAATCATTATGCTGCAACACCTCAAAGTTATACAGTGCTATATGTCAATTATATCTCAATAAAACTGGAAGGAAGAAAGCAAATAGCATTTAAAAAATATTTTCTGTCTGAAGATGTTTGCCATCAACATAATGCTCATAAATCACTTTAATATCAAGTCAGCATCTATGGTCTGAGATCTCTGCTTATCTGACTGGGGTTTTCTATTTCTTTAAAAAGAGGGATAAAGAAATTAAGACTACTGAATTCAAACTGGTAGAGTGGCAGGACCTTAGCATCACAGTGGTTAAGAGTACTGGACTTGGCCTTCCCTGGTGGCGCAGTGGTTGAGAGTCCGCCTGCCGATGCAGGGGACACGGGTTCGTGCCCTGGTCCGGGAAGATCCCACATGCCGCGGAGCAGCTGAGCCCGTGAGCCATGGCTAACTGAGCCTGTGCATCCGGAGCCTGTGCTCCGCAACGGGAGAGGTCGCAACAGTGAGAGGCCCGCGTACAGCAAAAAAACAAAAACAAAAAGCGTACTGGACTTCCACTAGAGTACCTGGGTCTGAATCCTAGCTCTGCCGCTTAACTAGCTGCATATTATTACTTAATCTCTCTTTGCCTCAGTTGCCTCATTTATAAAATTGAATGGTACCTTCCTAAATAATTCAATGAGTACTTAGAACACTGCATCGCACCTAGTAAGCATAGTTTTTGTCCAATAAAATGAAATATAGATAAATGAAACCCAAAGAAAATCTATAACCACTTATTTTAACCAGTCACCAGGCCAAATCTAACAAAAAACAAGAATTGGTGATTTCACAAAAGTATGCAGATACTGTAGTATTATTCCTGAAACAAAACATAAACATATCCAGAGACAATAAGCAACAAAATCATCTTGCCCTTCTCCTGTCTGTCCTCTGGGGGTCTGTAAACTGATTCAAACGCAAACCACAAAAATAAAAATAAAAGAGGGAAAGCAATTTGGGAGTAGATAACCTGTAACAATATACCGTCATAAACTGAGTGTGCAATGAGCACACTTTTGGGAAGCAGCTCAATTAAAATAAAATCACAGTGCTAGTCATATTTATTCTTTAAGTCATATACCAAGCCTTCAATACAAAGCACTTTGAACAATCCAGTGTAGCTTTTTAGGAGCAAGATAAAATGATTAAATCGGGGTCTGAAATACATAAGACACTCAATAAATGTTAGCCAAATAAATCTCAGCATATAACCCTTCTGGTAAACTCATCAGATTCTATGCTAAATTACGAAAAAGCAAATAGGGTTATTATCCTTGAATGATTTACAAACACATTGAAAAGAAAGAAAAAGTTAAATAATACAAACTTCTTATTCAGGCAAGATGTCCATATACAGATGATAAAGATCACCCATCAAAGACACTTTCACAGATAACCAAGAGGATGCTGGGTTCACTACCTCCATCACAAGAAAGGTTGCTTCGGCTGAATCTTGATAAAACAGTTTCTGTGATTATAATGTGCTTCAGAGCAGGAACTTTGGAACCAGTTGGTCTGGCTTTGAGTTAGATTTAGCTGTGTGATCAAATTTCTTAAATTCTCTGTGACCCCAGTGCCCTTAGTATAAATGGGTTAACAGCACTGTCTTACAGGGAATGTTATGCATCAATATTTATTTGTAAAGTACTTAAAACATAATAAATGCTATATTAAGTATCTGATTGATAAATAAGTTTGCTTTATGAGTTAACATCCATAGCATGTTTCTGATGCCCCAAATCTCCACTCTTAAGTCTTCCAGATTTCAGGTGCAACAGTAATGGATGATTTCTCACAAGTTCAAACCCATCTCACTCTAACAAGCATTCCACCTGTGCACTGTAGTCTTTCTATTCTCTGCCCTCAGAACATCTATCCCGTTGGGGGCTGCCTGAGCAACAGGATGTACAGGGGACTTGATGCCCCCAGGGGTAACCTTCAACCCAAGAGGGAGAGGAACTGGTGTTGTTAACCCCCAGGTGGGCAATTTTCAAAGGCATTCTGCATGCTTCTCAGCAGGTCTTGACAGAAGCCAGTTTCCAATGTCCACAGCAGGAACCTCAGTAATGGGCCCTTAATACTGGCTTTTCCTATTTTCCCTGCCTCTCCCCACTGATCGCTCACTCTTGCTTCCTGCAATTACCTCCCAGTAATCTAGCCTTGTCTTGGGCTCTGCTTACAGGGGAGCCCAAACTGAAACAATATAAGAAAAACATTTAGAACAGTGCCTGTTACATACAGACAAGTGCTCAACAAATGTACACTATGATTCTTTAGAACAAAAGGAGTCATTGTCTGTATTATTTCTAAAAAGACTTTTAGAAGACTTAACAATTAGAATGTGTAAATCCCAGCAAACACACTATCTGCACAAGGTAATGAGCAAGAATAGAATACCTTATATGTCTGCAGCTACTGACTCCACCCACAGCCTTATCAAGACAGGTTATTATCTAAGTTTTTAATGTCTGCCAATCGGCTAGGTGAAAAAACAAACGCCTCGTGGTTTTCTTTTTCTTTTTTTTGGCCACACCTTGAGGCACGTGGAACTTCCCGGACCAGGGATCAAACCCAAGCCCCCTGCAGTGGAAGGCAGAGTCTTAACCACTGGACCAGCAGGGAAGCCCAACACCTTGTTTTCATTGGCATTCCTTCAATTATGAATTAGCTTGAAAATCTTTTTACATATTACACTTCTAGACCACTAGTATTTCTTTTACTATGAAAGGCATGCTCAAATCCTGCACCCATTTTCCTATTGACTGAACTGCTCATTTTTACTCAATGATTTTTAAGAGCTTGTTAACTCTCCCTCTTGCATGTAGTGAAAAGAAAAAAGATTTCACACACCATTGGTGGGAATGTAAACTGATGTCATCTTTTGAAGTACAATTTGGCATTCCCTATCAAAATTTTATCCCGCATATAAAAATTTAAGCTATGGCTTTATTCAGCTAACATGCAAAGATACACCTACAACGTTCACTATAACACTGTTGTTGTTTTTTTTTTTTGATAGGTAAGAAGTGGATTTATTTAGACAGAAACATACTCCACAGAGTGCGGGCCATCTCAGAAGGTGAGAGAACCTATAGCACTGTTTATAATAGCAGAAGTACAAACACCCTAAATATCCATCAAGAGGGGGTAGAGCCATAAAATATTATGTAGCCATTAAAAATGTCTTCTCTAGGGCTTCCCTGGTGGCGCAGTGGTTGAGAGTCCGCCTGCCGATGCAGGGCATGCAGGTTCGTGCCCCGGTCCAGGAGGATCCCACATGCCGCAGAGCGGCTGGGCCCGTGAGCCATGGCCACTGAACCTGCGCGTCCAGAGCCTGTGCTCCGCAACGGGAGAGGCCACAGCAGTGAGAGGCCCGTGTACCGCAAAAAAAAAAAAAAAAGTCTTCTGATCCGAACAAATCGACTTACGAAATATTGAGACAATATAGAAATTTGAATACTGACTGGCTATTTTATTATATTAAGAAATCACTGAGCTTCCCTGGTGGCGCAGTGGTTAAGAATCTGCCTGCCAATGCAGGGGACACGGGTTCAAGCCCTGGTCCGGGAAGATCCCACATGCTGCGGACCAACTAAGCCCGTGCACCACAACTACTGAGCCTGCACTCTGGAGCCCGCAAGCCACAACTACTGAGGCTGTATGCCACAACCACTGAAGCCTGCACGCCTAGAGCCTGTGCTCCGCAACAAGAGAAGCCACCGCGATGAGAAGCCCGCGCACCACAACGAAGAGTAGCCCCTGCTCGCCGCAACTAGAGAAAGCCCGCACGCAGCAACAAAGACCCAATGCAGCCAAAAATTAATTAATTAATTTTAAAAAGAAATTAATATTATTGGGGGGAGGCATAAATAAAACAAGACTGGCCATGGGCTGGCCTTTGTTGAAGCTGAGTGATGGGCACACGTAAGTTCATTAATTATACTATTCTCTCTTGTTATGTGCCCGTTAGAAAATTTCCATAATAAAAAACAATAATTTTAAGTGAAAAATACAGACTTATTGACACGGAAAGAATTTTAGAATATACTGCGTATTTGAAATAGTAGACTAATAGTTTTTTATAGACTGATGCAGTTCTCTAAAATAAAAGTACATATAAATACAAGAAAGGAAAAACACTGTAAGCAGATACAATGTTAAAACGTAACTATTCTGGAATACTAGGATTATGGGTGATTTTCATTATTTATTTGCTCTTTTATTCATTTTCCAAAACTTTCTTCATTATCAGAATAAAATAAAAATAACAAAAATGGGAGTAGTCAACATTTACTAAATGCTTACAACAAAAAGTACTTATTAGTGTTTGGCATTTGTATGAAACACCCACAAAAACCCTCATACATTAGAAATGTAAAATGGTGCAGCAGCCATAAAAACGTTTAGCAGTTCCACAAGAAGTTAAAAAGAATTACGGTATGACCCAGAAATTCCACTCTTGGGTACATACCCAAAATAATTTAAAACGAAGACTAAAACAGATATTTGCACACCAATGTCCAATGCTGCATTATTCACAATACCAAAAAGGTGGAAAGGACCCAAGTGTCCATCAACAGGTAAATAAACAAAATGTGGTACATACATATATACAATGCATTATTATTCAGAGATAAAAAGAATAAAGTGCTGATACATGCTACTACATATGAACTCTGAAAATATTATGCTAAGTAAAATAAGCCAGACAGAATAAGCACAAATGTTATATGATGCCACTTAGGTTACCAGACGCTGGAGGAAAGGGGAATGGGGAGTTATTCCGTAATGGGTACAGAGTTTCTGTCTGGAGTGATAAAAAAGTTTGGAAAAATGGCAGTAATAGTTATACAACACTGTAAATGTAATTAATGCCACCAAATTGAACATTTAAAAATGGTTAAAATGGGAAATTTTGTTATATATATTTTGCCACAAAAAAGTGGGGGAGAGAAAAGGTGCTAACAAAAAACGAATGTTAAAGATCTGTACGCATTGGTAAAGGAAAATATTTATTATTTACTACTGTATAAAAAAAGCAGGTTACAAAACAATATATAGTGCATAGTTGCAATTCCATAGAAACATTTAAAAATCTACACACACAGGAAGGCTACACACAAAAAATGTTATCTTTGGGTGGAAGGATTACAGAAGACATACTTGCTTACATGAACTTTCCTAACTTTTCTACAATGAAAATTCCTTGTTAAAAAAACTAAAAAATTAGAAATGGATGAAAATAGTCATAACAATAGGCTAAATGAAAAATGCATCAAAAGAGGTATATAAACTGGGAAAAGGAGTAATAAAATGACAGTTGGAATAAAGTCAATGAGGAAGAGTAAAAGGCATGTTAAAGAAAGGGAGAACTGGAGACAAGGCAAAATTGGAATAGAACTGCAGAATTCTAGACAACACCTTCATTTTCATTACGAAGAAATAGCATTAGGTAAGTGATCTGCACACACTTTACCACATACTGGCAAAACCTGAACTAGAAAGCAAGACCATGGCGGCTTATCTCATAAGCAATTTGGAGTCTTCAATACTGGTCTTAAATTCAAGGCTAGGGTTCAGACTTAAGCCATTTGTCAATGAAAAGCCATCAGAGACTATAACACGGGATGGGGAAATGACTTCATCAGGGTGTGTCTTGTCTGCTTAATGAGATGACTCTATAAAGGCCGAGTTTTACAGGAAAGACAATGAACTGCAATAAGCAAACTAGGGAACTAGTTCAAACTAACACCAAAAAAAAAAGGGATACAGAAGTAAAAACAACTTGGCATTCAACTGAAAGTTGTAGAGGACAGCAAAATCGAGACTTTATACTCAAGTTGCTGGAACTGCCCCATCAGATATTAACAGAAATACTGAGAATGGCAATAGCCAAGACATGGAAACCAACTAAATGTCCATTGACAGAAAAATGGTTAAAGAAGATATGCTACATATATACAATGGACTATTACTCCAACATTAAAAGGAATGAAACTGTGCAATTTGCAGGGATGTGGATAGACCTAGAAACTGTCATACAGAGTGATGTCAGAGAGAGAAAAATATCGCATAATATCACTTATATGTGGAATCTAGAAAAATGAAACAGATGAACTTATTTGTACAGCAGAAATAGACACAAACGTAGAGAACGGACATATGGATACTGGGGGGAAGGGAGGCAGGATGAACTGGGGGGTTGGGATTGACATATATACACTACTACGTATAAAATAGATAATTAATGAGAACCTGTAGAGCACAGGGAACTCTACTCAGTGCTCTGTGGTGACCTAAATGGGAAGGAAATCCAAAAAAGAGGGGATATATGTATATGTATAGCTAAGTAACTTTGCTGTACAGCAGAAACTAACACAACATTGTAAAGCAACTATACTCCAATAAAAACTTAAAAAAAAAAGAACAAAGTAATGCCATTTGCAGCAACATGGATGCAACTAGAGATTATCATACTAAGTGAAGTCAGTGAGAAGGAGAAAGACAAATACCATACGACATCACTTACATGTGGAATCTAAAATATTACACAAATGAACCTATCTATGAAATAGAAACAGAATCACAGACAGAGAACAGACTGGTGGTTGCTAAGGGGGAGGGGTTGGGGGAGGAATGGATTAGGAGGTTGGGGTTAGCATATGTAGGCTTTTATATACAGAATCGATAAACAAGGTCCTACTGCATAGCACACAGAACTATACTCAACATGCTATGATAAACCATAATGGAAAAGAATATTAAAAAAAAGAATGTAAAAAAAAAAAAAGTGAGGTTGGAAGGGCTGGTGATGTGGCTGGGAAGCTATGGGTTCTGATGAGCTTCAACTTAAGATTCATACAAGTGAAGTGTCTGTGGAACATATATTTAATACTAAGTAGTTCAATAGATATTTATTCAATGAAATGTCCAGCAAAAAGCTTAGGAGAGATCACTTTTAAAGCTTGTTTTTTTGCAGCTACCTACAGGTATTGATTGAAGCCACTAAAGTAGAGGAAGTCACCAAGAGAAAGATATAGAAGGGGAAAGAGAGCAAAACTTGTTCTGAAGAAACTAAAACATTCTTGGGAAAAGCTCCACAGCCTTGAAACTACATCTCCCTTCTGCCAACTTTTATAGTAACCAGGGTGAAATCAGGTAATAAAAGGATTACTCACTGGTTTCCAAATTCTGATGCTACGAAAAGGAAGCCTGTTTTAAGCACACACATGGCAGCAGCAACAGGCACAGTATCAAAATACTTGAGCCGGATCTCAGTAACCTGGAGTGGAAAGAGAAAAAGATACTAGTGCATAGGCAAGTGAAGCCACGCCACAGAAAACAGCCCAGTATTATAAGATAGTATAATAAGCAAAGTAGCAAATAAAATACTGTCCTTCATATCCAAACCAGCGGTCAGCAAACTACAACCCTCAGGCTAGCCACGGTGCTTACAGCTGCTTTTGTGCCACAATGGCAGAGCTAAGTAGTTGAGGCAGGGACCACATGGCCCACAAAAGCCAAAAATGTTCACTACCTGGCCTAAAAAAACTTGCCACCTCCTGAGCTCAACAGGTATCTAAGAAATCGCCTGGTGTTTAGCACTCCTCCATGGGATGAAAAAAGTAACAGATCGTGTATATTACCAGTTTTCAGTAGACATGGAGAGCTTTCTCTTGTTATTCACTAGAAACGGCATTACCCATTCTCACATTATATGGGATCAGACCAAAAATCTGTTAACCGGAGGGAGAAAACCTACATTCATGTACCAGTTCCAAACTTTAAAAGCTTTAACACCTTAGGCAATCACTTGTTAAGGCACTGTTTCCATTTTTTTAACTTGTAAATTATCCTTTCTATCTCAGAGAGTAGTTGTAATGAACAAATGGTTTATAAAACCACTCTGTAAACCTTAAATGCACATATCAGTTTTTAAAATAAGGTTACTTAATTAAAATTAGGATGAAACTTTAGAAAGTTTCATTAACTAGACTAACCACAACAAATAGTTTTTTTTCATTTTTTTCCCTCCCTCCATGGTCTACTTACCATATCTTCATCTGTCTCCAAAGTGATCTTAAAGATATCTCCCTGCTCAGTTTGGGCCAAAAAGAAGAACATTGACTTGGTCTTATGGGTGGCAGAGCAGACAAAAATCATTCCTCTTTCAGGATCATCCAGGTCATTCTAGCAAAGTCAAATACACAACCAACATCTTGGAAATGAGTACTCCTTTTCTGGAATTCAACACTTTACCGACAAGGATCATATGGGCCATCCAAGGCCTAGAGGCATCTGGAGCCTCTCCATGCAAGCTCTGACCCAGAGCAGCCTGCCAGTCACAGGACTAAAACACAATAACCAAAAATTCTTGTCTACTGTAAATACATAATAAAGCTTACGTCTAAAAAAAAAAAAGCCACAATTCCACTCTACACCCTAATCAGATCAATAAGGCAAGAACTACCTCCAGAGAAAAATGTCAGAGAAGAGACATGAAATTTAAAGAATCATCATTTCAGGCTGTGAATAAAAGACTGTTACATGTTCATGACAATAACATCCAAAGCATCATCAGCAGCCCTTATTTCCAAAGGGCATTCCCCCTTGGCTGGACTTTGGTTTTCTTTTTTAATGTTTCCAACATTTTGTATTTCTCTGAGAGTAAGTTCAAGGGCAAAACATGTTTTATACTTCTTTGCAGCCCCAAAGCCAAGTACAGCACCTAGCAGTCAGGTCAACTAAACGGATCAACTAAACAGAATCACTTATCACTCCTTACCAAGAATTTAACTTGCTAATCTTACCAGATATTCTAAAATTGATGGAATCTTACTCAGATACAATGTACTAGATAAACTAAGTCCTAAAAGATTTAACCTCAGCACCTATAAATTAATATTAAAAAGATAAACAATGTGCAGTGAGAGGAGAAATTGAGACATCAAATAAGATTACCCATGTGCTGTTGATAACTGCTGAAGCTGGGTACACAGAAGTTCATTATATACACAATCATCCCTTGATATCTGCAGGGGAATGGTTCAAGGAGCCGCCAGATACCAAAATCCACGGATGCTCAAATCCCTTATATAAAATGGGGCAGTACAAGGAATAGTCAGCCCTCCATATCCATTCATGAGAACCCTGCAGATATGGAGGCCCAATTGTATACTTAACGATTTCCACAGTAAACTTAAAATTAAAAGCAATAAAACCACCATTTTCAACCACCAGTGTAGTAACTGATTGAGAGGAAAACCACTGTGTGAGAAGATTTGGGGGAAAAGAGTATTTACACAGTCTCAAAGTTCACTAGTTTCCACACCAATTACAAAAAGGAAAAGGTACCTTTACAACAAAGAGAAGTAGCAGGTGATCAACTTAGCATTACCAATAATGAATCAAATCAGCATTATGTGCCCCTAATGTAATGTAATGAGAAATATATATCAGCACCTAAGTAATAATTCTATCAAAAATATAACATGGACGTTAACATGAGGAAAAAGACTATGGGACAAACTATAAGAAAACTAACCCAGACTCTCAAAAAAAATGTCAGTATCATAAAAAAAAAAAACAAAGGTGAGAGAAAATATTCTAAATTAAAGGAGACTAAAGGTAGATATAAGGGAACTTGGGGAGACAATGAGAGAACTGTACGTAAGATAACTGTATTACTCAAAATGGTAAATTTCTTGGGCACAATATTGATAGTGTAGGAAAATTTCTTCCTTCTTAGGAGCTACGTCTTAGGAAATTCTTGCAGTGTCATACAACCTATCTTCAAATGGTTTTGCCTAAAAAAATTTGTAGATACATAAGAAAGAAAAGGCAAATGTAGCAAAGCAGTATTAATTGGGGAATCTAAGTGAAAGGTATACAGGAATTCACCATTCTCTCCTTTTAGATTTTTCTGTATGTTGGAATGGGGTGGGAAAGAATGAAACACAATTTATCTCCAATGAATATACCTGGATTCTTCAAACTAGAAACTTTCAGGAATTTCAAAATGATAATCTCCATAGGTTCTTCGAGAATGAAAACTGTGCTGGTTTTTTTTTTAACTGAAGTACAATTGACTTACAGTATTATGCTAGTTTCAGGTGTACAACATAGAATTGTGTTGACTTTTAAATCCCTTTCTCAAAGATTTTGTTTTGCTTTTGTTAAGGTATTTTACTGGCTTTATTAAAAACAACATTTACAAAGAAACTAAAACTTGATTAACAGATAAATTAAGAGACCACACTGTAATTACAAAAATTAAGTTCATTTCACAAACACAAATATATTTTCTCTTATGGCAAACAAAGACCTTACCCGTCTCCTGGGAATTGGACAGCGGATATCTGGTTGGTCACCAAAGTTCTTATAGGTGATGTAGTTTTCAGAGCAAATTAGCACTCCACTTGGACCATCTGACCCCCCTGGAACTGTCCAGAGAAAATGAAACTCAGCAATGATTTGACATAACCACGAATTACAATTTAGCCTTCAATTCCTTCCCTTCTTCAGCACAACTTGAAGGTACAGTGTGCCTGAAGGTGATAAACATTCAGTGTATCTTTTCCATGATAGTTATGCTAGACAAGGATAGGGCACCATTTGGGGAATCTCAGCCTGTCCAGATCTCTGATAATGCATCTAAATGTTTAGCTCCAAGCCCAGAACTCAGTTCTTACGTTCAGACCTATAATCCAACTGCCTACTGGACACTCTCACATGGATATTCCATAGCAGCTTAAAAATGAACGTATTCATAAACAAGTGCAGAGTTCCTTCCCAAACCACCTCCTGGGTTCTCCACCTTAAAGAACACTGTCGTCGCCAACAGACCAAACCAAAAACAAGGATGCCATCCTTCAATTCTCCCCTCTCCCACAGCCCTATTGATTCTACCTCCTTAGCAGTCCTCATGCTGCGAATCTCTCTTAGTTTAGTGAAACAACTTCCTGACAAATCTCCTGGCTTATTATCTTCCATTCCATTACCAAAATGAAAGCATGTGATCTTTTAAACACGTTCACCTTTAAACATGTCATTATTTTCCTGCTTAAAAATCCCTCAGGGCTTCCCTGGTGGTTGAGAGTCCGCCTGCCGATGCAGGGGACACGGGTTCGTGCCCCAGTCC
>NW_006789896.1:1751667-1760409 GCF_000442215.2 Lipotes vexillifer | reverse complement strand
AAGACCTTGAAAAAAAAAAAAAAAAAAAAAAAAAAAAAAAATCCCTCAATAGCTACCTCCCACCTCTACCCCATCTCTTTACCTCCAAGGATCCAATCACAATGAGCTTTCAGTTCTTTCAATGAACCATGTTTTTTCCTGCATTTCGGCTTTTGTGCATTCTGTTCCATTTGGCCATAACAGAAACTCCTCCTCAACCCCCGTTACACTTAGCTAACTCCTAACTAGTCCTCAGTTCTCAGCTGAGAGCACTTCTTCCAAAACCTTTCTCTGATGCATTGCCTTCCTTCCCTAGGTTAGGGACCCCTCCTCCATGCTGTCATACCATCTGGCACACTCTGGCAATTTTCTGCTACTATCATATATTCACCACTACACTCAATCTTGCATAAAAGGAGACACCACATCTAATTTTTCATCACTGCAGTCCTAGAGCCCAGTAGACTGATTTTGCACATACTGATTGCAGAGGCTCAGTAAAAATTTGTTTTAATGAATGAAACCCTCATAAATGAGAAGTACAATAATATATTACAGCAAGTAATTAAATACAATCTGTTTTCTAAAATTCTTCTGCTTAATATATAAGAAGTCTCTTCCTAAGATTTAATGCTCAAAGACAAGTACTGTTTTGTATCTTCTCTTTCTTCTCTAAAATCCTCCCCCAACAACTGACATATTTCACTTTAGACATCAATTCAAGTGCAAATGACTTGAAATAGAAAGGACTGGATCACTGTCTTACTCAAGCCTGATGAAATTTAGATTACCACAAATACAGTTGCCCTCCTTTAGTCTTTTAGTATGAATTAAACTAATACTGATTCTTCATAGTGAACATCTTTGAGCTCCTACAAAATCATACTTTGCTCCAGTGCATCTAAAACACTGTTGATCTGATTTGCTAAAATTTAAGGTTTTTGCACCTATAGTCACAAGTATAACCAGCCTGCAAATTTTTCTTATTACTATCCTTCTCTATTTTTGGTACTGAAGTTATTTATATTAGGCTCATAAAGTGGTACAACAGTTTTTATTCTTTTTTCTAACCTCTGGAGAAATTTAAGGTCCCTGAAAATTCTGGACCTTAAATCTTCTGGGAGAAAGAAACTTTGGATTATTGCTCCAATTTCTTTAACAAATGCTGGTCTATTCAGGTTCTTAATTTCTTCTTGGATCAATTTTGGTAACAGTTACATTTGTCTTTTCACAAAGCCAGGTTTTGATTTTTGTTACGAGTGAAAGACTGACTACAGTCAAGACACCAGAGCAACCAATAGTAATCAATATCCCAAGCTGACTGCTCTCTTTTCTTCCCTGCCCCCATTAGAGGATAAGAGTTAACCACCACATGAATTTCTAACCTTGCCAAAACATAGACAAGGCACTCAGGTTTACTACAAATGGATTAGTTTCCAAATCATATTAAGCAAACAGTGCTAAGTTTGAATATAAAATGCACTAAGCAAAATGGTACAGAACAGCTCTAAGAGAAAAGTACCTGTTATAAGGAAGTTTCCATGTTCCTCCAAAGGTTCACTGTATTTTCGGACCACATGATTTAAACCAAGGTCTAACTCATAGAAAGTAAGTGTCTGCTGGGTATTAGCCGCTGCTTCCCCAGTTGGATCATTGTCTGCTTCCTACAGAATAACAGTGGCACAAAGACTAATCAGTACCATAAAATCAAACTTTTAAAACTGGAAAGTAAAAAAGAGTGGATATATGCATATGTATAACTGACTCACTTTGCTGTACACCTGAAACTAACACAACATTGTAAATCAATTATACTCCAATAAAAATTATTTAAACAAACAAACAAACATAGTTGGAAAGGGCATCAGGATTCCTCCATTTCACAAATGAGGAAGCAGAGGTCCACAGACGCCAAATGGTTTGCCAAAGTTCACACTAAGTAATGGCAGAGTGGAAGCAAGAGCCCAGGTCTTCTATTTCTGAGACCAGGGTTAGCTCTACTAGAAAATACTGCCTTCCTCTCAAGCAAAAGAATGGTATGCCCCATCTTTCACTATCTCCCAGTGAAAAAATATCCCAAATACACTTTCACCTCCTTATTCAGGGAGCTTTTCCCAATAAATACCCTGTTTCCACAGGGAGACTATTCAAATCAGGTAAATTCTGAAACACTCCAAAGTAGTTCAGAAAGGTATTTGGAATAGAAAAAAAAACCTGTGAGCAAGTAAGATATAAGAAATGCACAATGAAGAAAACAATCTCAGGAAAGCACCAAGGTGAGTGGAAGAAACCCAAAGGAGGGAGAGGGGGAGAAGGGAGGGGAAGGAAAAGGTGGGTAGAGAGATTGAGACCCCCCCACCATTACCTCATAATCCATTTCCAGACAAGCAAACATTGGATTTTCAAATCCCACATCTACTCCGACCACATGATACACTAAAGTGTTCGCTTTGTGGGCCTCCAGTGGAGATGAAATGGTAAGCCGGGCTGCAGCATCTCTGTTCAAGATATACACCAATTTCTGTTTCTCAATGGCGCCTGTTGAAGGAGACAAAATATAGAAAAACTCCAGATAATGAAACCAGAGGCTACAGAACAGCTAGATTCACGTCACAATTATTTTCTGAAAGATCGTTAATAGCCAGTACTAACTCTACAAGCGTATGCATGCTTTAGGATTTTGCTCTCTATCATTAAAATAGACAAGAGCATAATTTTACCCTCCTCCTTCCTAATAGGGATCTTAATATCCCACTAACTCTTCAAAAATTTTTATGACAAACTAAACAATAATTCATAGAATTGCCAGCTTTATTCTCTGAATTAGATCTAATGATTTTGTGACTGGTCAAAGAAGGCTGCCCTCTGGAAGCCTGATCAGATACACAGAATTTTCTTCAAGATATTTATCAGAGAAGAGACATGAATGTGAATCATCACTTCAGGCTGATGAAAGCAACCATATTCACTGTCTAATAATGTAAAATCTTACAGTGTAGCCTTTTTGCTACACTTAAAGAAATGGAAAAACACCCATTTCCAACTAGATAAGAAGTAGAAAAGGTGTGTTAAAACTTCTCCCATTCTTTTAAAAGGAAAAGCAACTTTAAACTTTAAACATCCAAAATGACCCAAACTTTACCCAGCTGAGTGATTTCTTGGCACACTATCAAGATCACAGCATTGTTATCCTGAACTGAGCTTCTTTAAGAGTCAAAAAGTCAACAGAGTAAGTCACTCACTAATCATAACAGCTCGCCCTTTGGGATCCACAGCTAAGAACTGGCCAGGAACAATGCGGCGGCATCCACTCTTGCCAAAGGTTTCTTGGTGAATTTTCTCAAACATATTCTTAGATGGCTGGTATTCCAGGATAACAATCCGACCTGAGTCACTGCCAACCACAATGTAGTCTTTTGTGCCACCTGTCAACCTAAAGGCCATGAGTGACCGGATGACACCAAATACTTCCACAGTTAGTAGAGTGTGTACTTTGCCAGTGTTGGGGTCAGGGCGAAGCAGCTCCAAGATCTTTCCCCGGGAAACAACAATTTCCTGTTGTTTGGTTCCTGAAAAACACGAAAAATAAAGATCATGAACAATCAGAACTAGTAACCTGAATGGATCAAAATTCCACTAAAGGGACTTCCCTGGTGGTCCAGGGGTAAAGAATCTGCCTTACAATGCAGGGGACACGAGTTCGATCCCCGGTCAGGGAACTAAGATCCCACATGCTGCAGGGCAAGTAAGCCCGCACGCCACAACTACTGAGCTTGCACACCTCAACTAGAGTGCCTGCATGCCGCAAGCTACAGAGCCCATGTGCTCTGGAGCCCACGCACCACAACTACAGAGCCTACACGCCCTGAAGCCTGTACACAACAACCAGAGAGAAGCTCACAGGCCACAACGAAAGATCCCGCCTGCTCCAACTAAGACCTGCCACAGCCAAAAAAATAAATAAATTAAAAAAAAAAAAAAAGCCAAAAAAGATAAATATAACTGAGCTGGGGGCTTAGTATATTAAGTTAATTTATTCTACTTTACAAGGTACTTTTCCTGGGCTTCCCTGGTGACGCTGTGGTTAAGAATCTGCCTGCCAATGCAGTGCAGGGGACACAGGTTCGAGCCCTTGTCTGGGAAGATCCCAGAGGCCACGGAGCAACTAAGCCCGTGTGCCACAACTACTGACCCTGTGCTCTAGAGCCCACATGCCACAAGTACTGAGCCCGTGAGCCACAACTACTGAGCCCACATGCTGAGTCCATGCTTCGCAACAAGAAAAAGCCACCACAATGAGAAGCCCGCACACCGCTACGAAGAGTAGCCCCTGCTCGCCGCAACTAGAGAAAGCCCGTGCACAGCAAGAAAGACCCAATGCAGCCAAAAATAAATAAATAAATTTAAAGGCAAAAAAAAAAAGAGGTACTTTTCCCAGAATTTAAAGCATCTAACAAAAGTGGTATCAAAGAAGAACTTTTCAAAAATGGTCACACAAGTTATTTTTAAACTTCCTTTTTATTTTTCTGAGATTTGCCATCAATCTGCATAATTCGGAGTTGTCTACAAACGATATTAACATATAATGTTTTGGGGACTTCCCTGGTGGCGCAGTGGTCAAGCATCTGCCTGCCAATGCAAGGGACACAGGTTCAAGCCCTGGTCCCAGAAGATCCCACATGCCGCGGAGCAACTAAGCCCGTGCGCCACAACTACTGAGCCTGCACTCTAGAGCCTGAGCCCCAGCTACTGAGCCCGCGTGCCACAACTACTGAAGCCCACGCGCCTAGAGCTCATGCTCCGCAACAAGAGAAGCCACCACCACGAGAAGCCCGTGCAACACAAAGAAAAGTAGCCCCTGCTCACTGCAACTACAGAAAGCCCACGCGCAGCAACAAAGACCCAATGCAGCCAAATATACATAATTTAAAAACAAAACAAAAAAAAACCATATAATGTTTTGCTTCGTAAAATTAAAAATTACCAAAGGCTCTTTCTAGCTCAGCTTTAAGGCTATTGTTCTAAGAAATCATATTAACTTTTTGGGCTGTTAGCTGTAATATCTCAAAGACCTTTTAAAGCTACCATCTAATATATGCTGTTTATTTCTAAACTGACTCCTAAAAAGCTCACTTGCTTGCTTTTATAACTGCAATCAACACCTCCAAACACATAACAGTCAACTTGTCCCCATCTCTCCCTGCTATGTAATTCCACCCAGATGAGTTGTCATCACCTTTAAACTAAATGTTTAAAATATCCAAGTTCCTCCTTCCCCAAACATACTCTCTGGTCTCAAGTAACCTGCTATCAATGTTACTGTCATTTTCTCTGCCACCCAGGTTGCAAACTTATATTTTCTTTCTTTCTATCCTCACTGCCCTAATACAGATCCTTACTATCTAGTGCCTAAATGGCTTCCTATCCTATCTGATATGCCACTCCTACCCACCTCAATCCATTCTCATTTGCTCAATGCCATCACTTATCAGGCCACCTTATTTTCCAAAGGTCCTTTGGAAGATCAAGTACTCCAAAGTGCTTTAGAAACTGTAAAGCATCACATAAATTACAATATTCTCTAATGATTAAAAGATTTTTTCATAATTTGTTTTAGAAAAAAGGTTTGATGTTGAAAAAGCAATTTGAAGCATAAAACTAGTAATATTAAAAATGTTAGGAATTCCCTGGCAGTCCATTGGTTAGTACTCCGCACTTCCACTACAGGGGGCACAGGTTCAATCCCTGGTCAGGGAACTAAGACCCCACAAGCCACGTCATGTGGCCAAAAAAAATTTTTTTTAATGTTAAGCTCAGAAAGATAATAATAGAAAAACTTACCAGAGAAGTTGCCATGAATGGCAAAGCTGATGCCAGTGGCTCGCTGCAAGGTCAAGTTGTACAGGAACATGGTAGCAGTAACACTGAGCCACCCACAACTCCACAATCCAGGCCTTGGTTATACCAAGTCAAAGCAAGCTAAGAGCACATAAAAGCAGAAAAGTATCAGCTGTGCAACTGTTATTTTAACAGACATTTCTGTATGGGAGCTTCAGGCTGAAGACAGCAGAACCAGGAGAGTAAGGCCTACTGAGGAACAACATACTTATAATTAAGACTGCCTTCTAACATACCAGGCACTATGCTACTATACACTCTGTTTCAACCTCACAAGAAACCTATGAAGTACTCAATATTACACTAATTTTACAGATAAGAAAATTGAGCTAAGAAATTAAATTGTCTGCCTGAGGTCACGTAACAAGTAGTAAAATCGCTAGGAGCTGGGATCTGTACCATTAAACCAACACTGTCTATTTGACTTTGTCACAGAAACTAAGTAGGTCTACATTTACTTGTATTTGAATAGGCTCTACTTTCACATGGTTCAGAATTCAAAAGCACAGCAAAAAGCTGACTCCATCCATTCCCTAGCTATCCAGTTTTCCTCCCTGGAGGAATCAATTTCACCAAGTTATACTGTGTCCTTCCAGATATTTACTGTATGTACAAAGAAAAATATATATTAATACTGTCTATTATCCCTTTTTAACTAAAAGTTGGGTACTGTATATCATACACTCACATCATAGTGCAACTGATTTTTTATCACTTTACCTATCTTTTGAGATAGCAACAAACAAAAGGCTTTCTCATTTTTATTTTACAACTACATAGTATTCCATTGAAAGGGTATATCACAATTCATTTAGCCAACACCCTACTGACGAACATTCAGTTTCTTCCCAATCTCTTGCTATTATGAACACTGCTGCAAAGAAATCTTTCATATATAGGCCATTCATATGTGCATGACTGTATCTCTAAACTGAACTGTCACTTCAGGAGCAAGCCTCCCCAAAGGAGTATACGGTCACAGAAAAGGATTCTTCTCATCAGACAGAACTGAAGGCTGCAAACTGATGCACTTCTACCATAAAAGAATTACCAAAACTACATCTATACAGTTAGCGCTGGAAAATAAACTGAGCTATTTTTCCTCAATTACAAAAAGAAGGGATTTGAGAAATTCAGAGTGATCACTGTGTAATTAATGTACGAGTTTGGTTTTGTTAAATGAGAAAAGAAAATTATGAGCAAATGTCCTTATAAATAATAATCATTTTGGGGCTGGGCAAGAGCAGGGTGCCTAAGAGAGGAAAAGATCTTCCAGTCTGGAAACAGGTCCTGAGAGATACACATTCTCCTACTTGAAACCAAGGAACATCAAGGAAACCAAGGAATGTTCTTCTAGGATCACAGGGAAAGAAGGAAAAACTCTTGAGATGGAACAAGAAGGGAGTGAGAAATGACTACAAGAAGAGAAATAGAAAAAACATACAGAGACATAGATACACACACACCCAGAAGGGCTTAGACATTGAGAAATTTCCAGGGAAAGTTGTGCTCAGCTTAAAGTCTGGGTAAAAAATAGGCAGAGAATGTGTAAAAGTTGCTCTCTGAAAAGTAGTGAATGTGATTCTCAGACATAATTTATTCTGTTGTATCTTGCTCTTATTATAAAATTTCAGACATAATTTCAAATCTCCAGTTATCAACAACAGAATTTACAACGAAAGCCCTGCCATGTTGTCAATGTGATCCGTGCTGCAGGACTGATTACGTTAAAAATAAAGAGTTTTTTAGAAAACAACAGAGGGAACCACAGGTCACTTCTGAAACCTGGAAAAGCTTTACAACCTACGCTATCCATTACTATCTTTGGAATTCGTTTTCCCCAAAGCTAGTTGGATCCAGGTTCCCCAAGTATTGCTATCTTGGGTAATGGAGGAAGTTGCAATCTGGAAGCAGATCAGCCAAGAACAATATACCAGGAACCAGTAACGGCCAAAACTTGGTAAATTTTGATTTCCCCCACTTCTATCTCCTGCCTGTGAATACTAGGAAATGAGCCAGTGATTGCTCCCTCCACCCCTTCTCCATGTGCCAAAAGAACATCACGGCATGAGGATCAGAGAAGGAAACAAGTCGCCCAAATGCCAAAATACAAATACAAAAGTCTTGACTTCAAAGGCTGTTTCCATTATTTACACTTTTAACACCCTCGATCTTTCCACCCTCCCGTCTGTCGTTTACTTTCTCCAGAAGCCGTCCCTCCTGCTTGCTCCTTCTCACACCTCCCCCAGCGCCTAAAATGTGCACAATTTCTAGAAAGCTTATTTTGAGCCAGGCCTGGTTCCCACACTGTGAACGGAAACGGGAGACGATTCCCTAAAGCCGCCCCAAGCATTCCCTTTCCCGTACCTCTCGGGCCTAAGCTGCCTCAGAAACCCCTGCCACAGGCTCGGCCCACCCTCCTACAAGGCCGCTATCCGCCTCCCCGATCTCGGGGAGGTCGGGGAGCTGTTTCTTTACCCTGCAGCCAGAAGGATGGCGTAGATATCCGACAGATCCTGTTTCCTTCAAGCCCTAAACAACCGCCAACGCCAAGCCGCCGGCGTCCGCCATTAGCTCCTAAGACAGGGACCTTCCGGTTGGCGCGCGACGGAAAAAGGTCCCCAACCGGCGCCTGAAGAATGTATATATAATTTTTTTTTTTTTTACTGCTTCTGTCTTGCTTCCACACAGCACTGAAAATTATTTAAATATACTTTATGACCGTCACTTTTTCCAGGAGAATAGGAAATGAATTGACCTTTTAAAGTAGACTTTAAAAAAAAAAACCCAAAATCTACAAATTCACTGGGCACTGCCGTGGGCAGCCCCAAAGACGTGGCGCGCCAACGAGCGGGGGGGGGGGGG
>NW_006789896.1:1742399-1751300 GCF_000442215.2 Lipotes vexillifer | reverse complement strand
CCAGCGGGGGGGGGGGGGGGGGTCCTCGCGGGGCCGGAAGCGAGGAATGGGGACCAAAATGGCCGACCTCGATTCCCCTCAGAAGCTGTCAGGGGTGCCTCCGCCGCCTGACGGCGTGGGAGGAGGCAGCTGTTCGGGAATCTCCACTGAGCTCATTCGCTCCCTGACCGAGCTGCAGGAGCTGGAAGCTGTGTATCAACGGCTCTGCGGCGAGGAGGTGGGGGGCTGAGCTTCTTTTTCCAAGAGGATGCAGGGGCAGTGGGCTTAGGAGCCGTCAGTGTTGGGAAATTCAGGCTGTGGGAAGGTCTCTTCTTGCCGAGGAAACAAAAAAGCACCTACTCGAGAAGCAAGCGTGTAGTTGAGTGTAGTTGGGGCGACCTGAGTTCTCTGTTTACTCGGTCTCATGCCCCCAAGCATGTTTTCCTGTCATCTAGGGGATCTGCTCCCACTCCCCCGTTGATTTCCCTGGCCCTTAATCTCTAGGTTCTCCGCCAGAGTGAAGTTAGACTTGAGGTTATACGCCGACTCGCTTGCTTTTCAAAATAAGAGTAAAGGCTCTCTTGCAACGGCTTAGCAATTTTAAAAATTATGAAATCCTTTTACCCCATTATCTCATTTAAGCGAGAAATCATTGCAAATAAACTTGAAGCGTTTTAAGATTTCCTCCTGTGGGGAATGAATTTGGGGGTGTAATTTTAGTGTTTCAGTTAAATGCAGGGCTTTATAGAAGCTTGAGATTTTAAGACTCAGGCACAACTGTTCTAATCTTGGACAAGTCACTTCATCTCTTGTATCCCTAAGTGGTGTCAAATGAGGGGCGTGGGCTGTATTCTGTCGAAGATTCATTCCTTGCAGCCTGCTTCACTTTTCCGTGCGACTTGATGATGTCAATACAATTTTGAATGCCATTTGGGCTCCTTGCCAGTCAGAAGAAAGATCTAAACTCTAATCTAACAGTTTAGTAGCTGTTTCCTAAACCAAACTATTATTAAGGTTGAGCACAAAAGGCAATTTCATACTGGAGCAGAGATGGTCATTGATATCTTGAGAATTTTCAAATATAATATTAACTTATACCAACTCTAGCAGTTTCTAATACGTTTTTCAGCAAATGTGCTTTATAAAGTTCAGTACTAAGCTTGCATTCAATGAATGGGGGGAAAAATTAAGTCAGTCTTACAAACAGAACAAACAGTATTAGTTTTGTATTTGTATTTGATGAGTGTCAAGGGCATGTTTTCCTCTGGATCCTACTGGACTATTTCAGTAGAAACATACAGCTTATGCTAATGTCTTTTGTTGAGCCATACGTGACATGCTATGTTAAGCACTTTATATGTGTTATCTTGTTTGGCTCCCACAACAGTCGTATGGGGTATATATTACTGTCCCTAGTTTACAGATGAAGAAACTCAAGCATAAGAAGGTTACATTAGTTAAGATAGTGCAATAAATGACTTGGCTGAGAGAGAATTATATTTATCGCTTCTGGCTACTGACTATACACTAGAAGAGACTTTTTATAACTGCCACTTTAGAAGTTTCATTTGTTCATTTGAGCCTTTATATTTTAAATGCCTTCCTGTGTTAGGTACTATGCTAATGAAATTAAAGTTTATGTACTCCCTTTGTTGTGTTCATCTCCTAGATGGAATAAGATACACATAAGGTAACAATTATTATGTAATATGGTAAGTGCAGAAATGAAGTATTGTTTGTTAAAGTCCTAGGGGAGCTTAGTGAGAGGAAAGAAGACATTTGAAATGGGATTTACCCTTCAGCTAAGTGGTTGGATTAGATAACTCTTAAGGTTCCTTCTGATCTTGCTAATGACAGGTTGTTTCTCTGTGTTTCAGAAAGTGGTGGAGAGAGAGCTGGATGCTCTTTTAGAGCAGCAAAACACCATTGAAAGTAAAATGGTCACTCTCCACCGGATGGGGTGAGTCTTCATCTCAGCAAGACCTATTGTTAATTCCATTAGGGTCCACTGGATAAGTTATTATTTTTCCTAACATTCTGTTATACAATGCAAGTCGAGTTTGAATTGAAAAGGAGCATTACCTCCAGGTAAAGTGTTTACCTAAGGGTATAGTTAAGCTGTTCTCAAAGTGTCCTTGGACCAGCAAGTATCAACATTTGGAAACTTGTTAGAAAAGCAAATTTTGGGACCTCACCCCAAACCTGTTATACCAGAAACTCTGGGGGTGGGGCCTTAGAATCTCTAGCTTAATGTGCATACCAAGTGGTTCTGACATATGGCTCAAGTTTGAGAACCCCTGTTTTTACAGATTTTGTATATTTTCTAGTCATAAAAATTGCTCTTTGATTTCATCATCCTCTTAGATTGTTGATTAGTGCATTTTATGCTCACTTAACACTTGGGGGAATCTAAATAGGTTCTTTGGCAGTACTTATTTAGGGGTGTCTTTAGTAGTTATTGAAATTAATTTAGTACTAAGTATAGGCCTGAGTTTTCACTAAAACACTCTTGATAAAAAGCTGTGAATAGAATGAACAGAGCTAAGAGTTGTAGGAAGATACAAAAGAAGTAGAAGACGTAGTCTCCATCTGCAAAAAAATTTTTCCATCTCTTCTACTGTCTACTCCTATGGATATGTGTGCTGACAATGTGTGTCTCCAGTCCCAACCTGCAGTTGATTGAAGGAGATGCAAAGCAGCTAGCTGGAATGATCACCTTTACCTGCAGCCTAGCTGAGAATGTGTCCAGCAAAGTCCGTCAGCTTGACCTGGCCAAGGTAACCCCGTTGAGCTTTTGATATTTGAGTTAGTAGAGGGCAGTAGAGAAGCTACCACGTTAGAAATTAGAGTAGCACCATCCAATAGAAACCTAATGCAAGATACCAAAACCAGACGAAGGTCTCACAAAAAAACTCCAGACCAATAGCTGTTATGAATATAGGCATACAAATCCTCAAAAACACTAGCAAATCAAATCCAGCAATGTATATAAAAAAAAGACTATACTGTGACCAAGTGGGATTTATCCCAAGCATGCAAGGTTGGTTTAGCCTCTGAAAATCAATGAATGTAACATATCATATCAATAGAATAAAGGCCAAGACCGTATGATCGGGCTTCCCTGGTGGCACAGAGGTTAAGAATCCGCCTGCCAATGCAGGGGACACGGGTTCGAGCCCTAGTCCAGGAAGATCCCTTAGTTGCCGCGGAGCAACTAAGCCCATGTGCCACAACTACTGAGCCCGCGTGCCTAGAGCCCATGCCCCGTAACAAGAGAAGCCACTGCAATGAGAAGCCCGTGCACCACAAGGAAGAGTAACCCCTGCTTGCCTCAAGTAGAGAAAGGCCTGCGTACAGCAACAAACACCCAGTGCAGCCAAAAATAAAAATAGGTAAAATTAAAAAAAAAAAAACACCACATGATCATCTCATAGACTCAAAAAACGTATTTGACAAAATCCAGCACCCCTTTTGATTAAAAATACTCAACAGACTTGGAATAGAAGAGACTTCCTCAACCTGATAAAGGGCATCTGTGAAAATCCCACAGCTAATATACTTATTGGTGAAAGACTAGGTGCTTCCCCCCAAGTTCAGGAACAAAACAAGGATGTTAGCTCTTGCTGCTACTCTTTAACATTGTACTGGAGGTTCTAGCCAGGGCAGTTAGGTAAGAAAATGAAATAAAAGTCATTCAGATTGGAAAAGAAATCTAATATGAACCCCACATGTGATGTAAAATTTTCCAGTGACCGTTTTTAAAAAGCAAAACAGAAATGGGTGAATATAATTTTAACAATTTAAAAATAACATTTGTTTAACCCATTATATCGGAAATTACTATGAAACAGTATCAGTGAGATATTTTACCTTATTTTGTGCTGAGTCTTTGAAATCCAGTATGTATTTTACTCGTATACATTTTCATTTGGACTGGTCACATCTCTTGTCTTTTTTTTTTATTTTTTTAAGATACAGTTTATTGCCACATTTATACCTCTTTTTTTTTAAAGTTTTTATTTTTATTTTATTTTTTTTGGCCGTGCCACACAGCTTGTGGGATCTTAGTTCCCAGCTAGGAATTAAACCTGGGCCACAGCAGTGAAAGCGCCAAATCCTAATCACTAGACCACCAGGATATTCCCCATGGACTAGTCACATTTCAAGTACTCATTAGCCACAGGTGGTTCGTATCTGCTATATTGAACACAAGCACAGGATCTGGGTTCTTGAACAAGTCAGTCCCAGCCTCAGGTTGCCCCTGTGAAATAGCATAACAATTCCCTATCTATTTGTTCAGATTCTGCCAAAATAATTTACCATGAAACATTATAGCCACACAGCTACCAACTCACATATTAAAGTTTTCTTAAATGTCTTGCTTCTTTAAAACAAAAATACTGGACTTCCCTGGTGGTGCAGTGGTTAAGAATCCACCTGCCAGGGCTTCCCTGGTGGCGCAGCGGTTAAGAATCCACCTGCCAATGCAGGGGACATGGGTTCGAGCCCTGGTCCTGGAAGATCCCACATGTCACAGAGCAACTTAAGACTGTGCACCACAACTACTGAACCTGGCTCTAGAGCCCACGAGCCACAACTACTGAAGCCCGCATGCCACAACTACTGAAGCCTGCGCGCCTAGAGCCTGTGCTCCGCAACAAGAGAAGCCACCGCAATGAGAAGCCTGCGCACCGCAATGAAGAGTAGCCCCTGCTCGCCACAACCAGAGAAAGCCCACACAGCAACGAAGACCCAATGCAGCCAAAAATAAATAAAATAAAATAAATTTAAAAAAAAAAAAAAGAATCCATCTGCCAATACAGGGGACACGGGTTCGACCCCTGGTCTGGGAAGATCCCACATGCCGCAGAGCAACTAAGCCTGTGCGCCACAACTACTGAGCCTGTGCTCTAGAGCCCGCGAGCCACAGCTACTGAGCCCATGTGCCACAACTACTGAGCCCATGCTCTAGACCCTGTGAACCCTAGAGGCCCCCACCCCCCGCTCGCTGCAACTAGAGAAAGCCTGCATGCAGCAACGAAGACCCAATGCAGCCAAAAAAAAAGAAACATTGTAACGACATTGTAAATCAACTATACTCCAATAAAAATTTTACAAAAAGAATGAAATACCGATAAAGATAATATATAAAAAGTAAATAAATAAAACAAAAATACTTTCCATGTATTTTGCATATTTTATTACCTGGTTTACAATATCATGTCCCCAAAATGTCAAATACATTTTGATTGTGTTATAAAGTAAACAGTATAAGCCAAATATAAATATGGATTATTCCCGTTCTGACTTCCATTAAAATAAATGACCTGGTCAATCAAATAAGTAAAATTGTGTGATACCCATTAGTAGTATTGACCATCATCAACAAGGTTTGTGAGTGGTAGTGGTGGTGCTTTTTAGTTTACCAGTGAAAGCTGAAAAAGGACGTCTGGTTAATCACATTCAGCCCCTGAAACTCTCTACCTATTGGAGAGAGATTTTTGAAAGAATAGGACATTGTTTCTAACCACCAGGTCTTTTTGCAGAATCGCCTCTATCAGGCCATTCAGAGAGCTGATGACATCTTGGACCTGAAGTTCTGCATGGATGGAGTTCAGACTGCTTTGAGAAATGAAGATTATGAGCAGGCTGCAGCCCACATTCATCGCTACTTGTGCTTGGACAAGTCAGTCATCGAGCTCAGCCGACAGGGCAAAGAAGGTTGGCATCCCAAACTGTTGATTTGTAGTTTAGTTACAAACATCTGTAATCTAGTTTAAACATCTGTAATTTCTAGTTTAGGTACTAGCATCTGTAATCTGAACTAGGCAGTCTCAACCAGCAAAGGACATCTGTTAGGAAATTTCCTTGTCTGGTACTCGACCCTATGTAGGTCCTAGACCATCATGAGGCAGAGGTTGTTATTCCTATTTTACGGAAAAGAAAACTGAATCCAGATCTACTCCCCGTGGGTTCTTTACACTTGACCATGTTGCCTGCTTATAAAATTTAAATTAGGGACTTCCCTGGTGGTCCAGTGGATAAGACTGCATGCTCCCAATACAGGGGACCCAGGGTTGATCCCTGGTCAGGGAACTAGATCCCGCATGCCACAACTAAGACCCAGTGCAGCCAAATAAATAAATATATATATTTTTTTAATTTAAAATTAAATTTTTAGCTTGGTATTCTGGGCCTTCCATGATCTCAACCCACTCTGTCTTTCTAGCCTTATTTCATGCCCTTCAGTCATGCATCCATCCATTGTGCACACATTTATTGAGCTCCTCTATATACCAGGTTATGTACTATCTGCAATACTCTGCATCTTTCTGTTTCTAATCCTTTGCTCATTTCATTCCCCTTGCCTGGAATGCATGTTCCCCCTGCTTAGGTATCAAAATCCTGCCCATCTTTGAGAGATGGAATATCATCTCTAGGAAGCCTTTTCTGATTACTTCAAACAGAAATGTGACTGTGGGCACCTTTCTTATGACACTTACTGTACACTGAATTTTATTACAGTTATTTGCACATAAATCTTATTTCGTTCAGTTGATTGTAACTTCTCTGACAATAGGATCATGGCTGATTCATCTCTCTCTCTTTTTTTTTTTTTTTTTTTTTGCTGTACCCGGGCCTGTCACTGTTGCGGCCTCTCCCGTTGCGGAGCACAGGCTCCGGATGTGCAGGCTCAGCGGCCGTGGCTCATGGGCCCAGCCGCTCCGCGGCATATGGGATCCTCCCAGACCGGGACACAAACCCATGTCCCCTGCATCGGCAGGCGGACTCTCAACCACTGCACCACCAGGGGAGCCCTTCTCTCTTTTTGTTTTTTTTGTTGTTTTTTTTTTAATTTTTTAAATTTTTGCGGTACGCGGGCCTCTCACTGTTGTGGCCTCTCCCGTTGCGGAGCACAGGCTCCGGACGCGCAGGCTCAGCAGCCATGGCTCAGGGGCCCAGCCGCTCCGTGGCATGTGGGATCTTCCCGGACCGGGGCACGAACCCGTGTTCCCTGCATCGGCAGGCAGACTCTCAACCACTGCACCACCAGGGAAGCCCGGGAAGCCCTTCTCTTAATCATCCATATTGTTAGTACAGCATCTTACACACACTAAGTGCTCATTACATATTTTTGGAATGTGCAGACCAGGTGGCATATACCTGACATAGTACCATTCGTTACCTTAATTCTCATTTTCTCCCCATTGTGCAGGCAGCATGATTGATGCCAACCTGAAATTGCTGCAGGAAGCTGAGCAGCGTCTCAAAGCCATTGTCACAGAGAAGTTTGCCATTGCCACTAAGGAAGGGGATCTGCCCCAGGTGGAGCGCTTCTTCAAGATCTTCCCACTGCTGGGTTTGCATGAGGAGGGACTAAGCAAGTTCTCAGAATACCTTTGCAAGCAGGTATGACTCCTGATTGCTTGGCAGGATAATGTACAGTTCTCCACCTGCAGATTGGGGCACTGGATGGATACATTTTCTGTGGATACTTTTTTACCTCTGGATTTGATTCCCCTTTTCTGCTGTATCCTGGCAGGACTGGATGCATACATTCATTCAACACTTACCTATTTCCAGTCTACTGTGTACCAGGCATGGCCTAGACATCTGCTGCTGTACATTTATTTCCAACAGACCAAGTGAAAGTATAGGAAAATTAAAATGCAGATTCTCTGACAAGCTGAATCACCCTTTCCAGGCTGTCAACCAGGGACTAGCTTCTTTTAAGAGCATTCAGAGAAGTTGGTTAGTGGTTTTAAGACTTCATTACCAAGCTTGAGTCTCAAAATAAGACTTGGTGGTGAGGGGGGAACCCAGGCTTACATCTCAAAAATTGAGATGAAGCAGGTGAGGTCACTTAAGATTAAAACTGAAAAAGAAACAGGCTTCAGTTAGTCTCAGCTCACCTCCGCCCAGCCCATCCTTAGATGGAGAGAAGCAAACATCAGTAGGCATATGTGCACAGGGTTGTTGTTATTTTTTAACTATATGTCACAGTGCATCCTGTCCCCACCGCCTCAATTCTATATAATGGAACATTATTTTGCCATGAAGAAAAATGAGACAGTTCCATATGTGCTGATACATTTTACTCTCTAACATGTGGTTGGTTAAGTTAAATAACAGTATGCTATCATTCATGTTTAAAATGAAGGGAGTGGCAGTAAAAATGTATGCTTGTATAAACATAGGATATTTTTGAAATGGTTAACAGTGGTCACCTCTCAAGAGGAGACTTAGGAGACCAAGAGACATAAGTAAGATGAAGAACGACTTTTCACCAGATACTCCTTTGTTTCTTTTGAATGTTTAAGTATGTTTTACCCATTCTAAAAATTAATTAACTAAAAATAAAATATAACTGCTTTATGGGACTTTTTCTTTTTAAATTTATTTATTTTTGGCTACGTTGGGTCTTCATTGCTGCACACGGGCTTTCTCTAGTTGTGGCGAGTGGGAGCTACTCTTCATTGCAGTGCGCAGGCTTCTCATTGTGGTGGCTTCTTTTGCTGCAGAGCATGGGCTCTAGGCGCGCAGGCTTCAGTAGTTGTGGCACGTGGGCTCAGTAGTTGTGGCTCATGGTCTCTAGAGCGCAAGCTCAGTAGTTGTGGCACAAGGGCCTAGTTGCTCCGCGGCACGTGGGATCTTCCCGAAACAGGGATCGAACCTGTGTCCCCTGCACTGGCAGGCAGATTCTTAACCACTGCACCACCAGGGAAGTCCCTATGGTACTCTTTTATCAGTATTTTTTTTTTTAGTCAGTACTTTGCCATCTGAAACCTGGAAATGGTTTCTACTGTTAATCCCTTAAAAATTCCTTTCAAGTACCCAGATTCCTTCCCCTGGTCAACGAAGCACCATTAATAATAATGATAACTTTGAGTTATACTTTGAAACGATTATTGAAACTTGGGA
>NW_006789896.1:1727169-1742389 GCF_000442215.2 Lipotes vexillifer | reverse complement strand
TCCCCAGTTTAATGACTGTAGATGTTATCAAAGAAAAGGAAAGCTTTATTTATACCTCTGAATGGAAGAAGAGTTAACAACTATGTTAAGTTCTTTGTCTTCCCTGAGGCCTGGACAACCCAGAGCCCCCAAGGGAGGTTCCTGTGTGCTGCCTAGGCTTTCAAGCATCAAGGGAAAAAGAAAGCCAATGGGAGGTCTTTTTGGAAAACTGAAGCTAGCCTTTGGTCTAAGAAATATATGTGGGGACTTCCCGGGTGGCTCAGTGGTTAAGTATCCGTCTGCCAATGCAGGGAACATGTGTTCCATCCCTGGTCTGGGAAGATCCCACATGCCGCGGAGCAACTAAGCCCGTGCGCCACAACTACTGAGCCTGCACTCTAGAGCCCATGAGCCACAACTACTGAAGCCTGCATGCTCTAAAACTTGTGTGCCGCAACTACTGAAGCCCACGCACCTAGAGCCCATGCTCTGCAACAAGAGAAGCCACCACAATGAGAAGCCCGCACAACGCAACGAAGAGTAGCCCCCACTTGCTGCAACTAGAAAAAGCCTGCACGTAGCAGCAAAGACCCAACACAGCCAAAAATAAAATTTAAAAAAAAAGGTGAAAAAATAACTTTAGCATTCTGTTGTGCGTATATGTACGTATATATGTTCAAAACAGAAATATGAGCAGTTAACCTTTAAAAAAAAAAATGTGTGGGTTTTCTACTTTTTCAGGTGGCCAGTAAAGCTGAGGAGAATCTGCTGTTGGTTCTAGGGACAGACATGAGTGATCGAAGAGCTGCAGTCATCTTTGCAGATACACTCACTCTTCTGTTTGAAGGCAAGCCCCTTTTTCCACTCTCAGGAGACTGGAGACACTTATAACACCTGCATCACTAGCTTTTCTTTTCTCCTCGCTAGCCTGATGCCTTTAATTTAATCCTGTGGTTTGCTATGTGTTGACTTATTGGAGAATTAACTTCCCAATTCAGTACCTGATTAGCAAAGATTAGTTAGCGTCTCTCAGATGTTTTGATTCTCCCTAGTCCTCGAGACGCAAACTCTAAGAGTGAATTTAACCCCAAAATAAATGACTGGGAAGAGTGATGCTTATTTCCAAAGATGCTCCTGTAGAAACTATTAGTATAATTTATCAAATGCCTGCTGGTTTACTAAGCACTGTGCATATTTAATAGACAGATTTTCTTAGCAACTCCTGGCACTGACGAGTACAATTTGTGTTCATTTTGGGAAGTAAAACAGCCAAAAAGGGTTGAATTAGACCCCAGGTCCGTCCTGGATGGAAGAAAGGAGTTTATCTTGTGGGAAGAATATTTGAAATACAACCCTCTCACTTTTTCCCTTCTAGGGATTGCCCGAATTGTAGAGACCCATCAACCAATAGTGGAAACCTATTATGGCCCAGGGAGACTTTATACCCTGCTAAAATATCTGCAGGTGGAATGTGACAGACAGGTGGAGAAGGTGGTAGACAAGTTCATCAAGCAGAGGGACTACCACCAGCAGGTGAGCAGGGGAGGCTTATAGGTGGTTTAGTAGCAGCATTAGCGAGCAACACTGAATAGAATAAATTAGGGAGGGGAGTGAAAAAAGGTGCAGCTAGGAGAAAAATGGCAAATGCAGACTGGCCTGCATCTTGCCTCTCACCAGCTACTTTGGACTTGAGGTGTTGTCAAGTTAATGATGGCTTAGTACATGACTGAGAAGGAAATAGAAAGGGCTTCCTAAAAGGAACGCAACAGAAACGTTAGACCACTTCTCTATCACAGAATGTACAACAGTGCCTTCTAGTGATTTAATGGAATTTTACTTCTTAAGGTCCTATTCAGTGTTAAGTAATTTGTCTCAAATTTCTCCTTCATTAAGTGCTAAAGGTGTAACATTTGCTTTTTTAGAACTTTGTTTCTCCATTCCTTTGAGCAGATAAAGTAGGAGTAGGACTTAGAAATAGGAGTAGCCCCATACAATTTTATTTCTAGAACTCTGGGAGACTCTAGACAGTAGTCCATTGGAACAGCACTAGCATCACTTTTAAGTGCAATAACAGAGGTGAATGTTAGCGTTATAAATCACAAGGAAGTCTTTGGCTCCTCATTCTGAGAGCCTACTTTTGGCTTGTCTGTTAAACAAACTAAACCTAAACATACTTATGCCAGAAATTTGGAGTGACCAGCAAGGGGCAGAAAGTAGGAGGGAGGGGAAGAGCATTCTAATTTCTGTGGTATATTGCAGTTCCGGCATGTCCAGAGCAACTTGATGAGAAACTCTACATCAGAAAAAATAGAACCAAGGTAATAATGCTCTTTTCTTCAGCCCATAGGAGTTTGAATTGGTACTCAAGTATCATTCAGAGACTGCTCTCTTATAATGTGGTTTATGTTTTAAAAATACTTTATCTATGACTCTTTTTTTTTTTTTTTTTTTTTTTTGCAGTCCGCGGGCCTGTCACTGCTGTGGCCTCTCCCGTTGCGGAGCACAGGCTCCGGACGCGCAGGCTCAGCAGCCATGGCTCACGGGCCCAGCCGCTCCGCGGCATGTGGGATCTTCCCAGACCGAGGCGCGAATCTGTGTCCCCTGCATCGGCAGGCGGACTCTCAACCACTGCGCCACCAGGGAAGCCCTATGACTCTTTTTTTAAATGGAATATAGCATATAAACAAAAGCATATGTATAACATATTTGTGTTTTGTAAAGAATGCTAGATCATTACCAATACTTTTGAACTCCCCAAAGTGACTCTCTTCCCCCAAAAGTAACTACTATCCTAAAATTTTTAACTTTTATTTTTTTCTAATAAAAGTAACATATGCTTATTAAAAGAAATGCCAAACATAAAAGTGTATTCATTCAATCAGTAATTTTTATTCTATACATATTACGTGCCAGGCACTGGTCCTTGGTACTGGGGATATGTCAGAAAGCAAAGTGAACAAAACAGACATAATTCTTTCTTTGTGGCATTTATGGTCTATAAAGTAGACAATAATAGCTAACATGTATATAGTGTGTACTGTCTGCCAGACATTGTTCTAAACACTTAACCAATATTAAATCATTTAATCTAGGGTTTCTCAGCTTCCATACTATTGGCATTTTGGCTGGGTAATTTTTTTGTTGTGGAGAACTACCTGTGCATTGTAAAATGTTTAGCAGCATCCCTGGCCTCAACCCACTAGATGCTGGTAGCGTGACATCACCAGACATTGCCGAATGTACCCCGGGAGGTAAAGTCACCCTCAGTTAAGATCACTGATTTAATCCATAAACACTTTTTACAGATGAGGAAACTGAAGCCTGGAGAGGTTAAGTGACTTGCCCAAGGTTGTTCAACTAGAAAGTGGCAGAGCCAGGAATAGAATCCAAGCAGTCTGAGTCTAGAGTTGGTGCTGTTAACCATTACAACATACTGAGCATAGAGTACAGGAAAGCATGTAATAAAGGGATGTAACCTAAGCTGATGAAGTTCAAGAAAAAAAATCGTGAGGAAATGACCTTAGATATGAGACTTTAAGAGTAAACAGGGGGACCCCCTGGTGGCGCAGTGGTTAAGACTCCATGCTCCCAATGCAGAGGGCAGTGGTTCCATCCCTGGTTGGGTTCCATCCGTAAGATCCTGCATGCCGCGCAGCACAGAAAGAGTAAATAGGAATAAGAGGTGAAATGTGTAACACGTAGAGCGGGGAAAGCACATGCAAAGACCCTGTGTATTTGAAAAACCCGAAGAAGGCCAGTATAGCTGAAGTGCAGAGAGTTGGCAAGAGCCTGCTATGAGATGAACCTGGTGAGGTTGTTAGAGTCAGGCCATTCAGTGTCTTGTATCCTAAGAGCTATGGAAATCATGTGATTACGGTATGACCAGATTTATGTTTTGAAAGATTTCTTGGACTTCAGTGTGGAAAATGAGTTAATTTTTTCTAAAATATGAGGGAGGGGATCAACTTCATTCTTGGTAATGTGGATATTTGTTATCCCAGCACAATTATTGAGAAGACTACTCTTTCTTCATTGAATTGTCTTAGCATTCTGGTTGGAAATCTGTTGACCATAAACGTCAAGATTTCTGGACTGTTAGTTAATCTGTATGTCTGTTTTTATGCCAGTAAAACCACACTGTCTTGTTTGCTGTAGCTTTGTAGTAAGTTTTAAAATTGCAAAGTGTGAGTCTTCCAAGTCCTTACTTTTCCAAGATTGTTTTGGCTATTCATCTGGATAGATGAATGGGTGTGAGACACAGTTTAAGGATGTACCCTAAAAAATCCCAGCACAGCTACATGAGGGCTTAGGGAGGTGTGATTTCTTTCACATGAAGCATCGATAATTTTTACTAATAGATCATTTTAAACCACTAACAAAAATACGTCTCCCAATCTCTTATTTAGCCCTGGCAGGATTTTAGGGGGTGAATAGTTCAGGTGAAAAATGCAAATGGGATATGTGGTTGACAGCTGTCTCTGATTATAATTGGACCAGCAGAGCCGGGAAGTCCATCAGGCAGAGCTGACCCTTCTGGGCCCAGGGGGAAGGGGAGTTTGGGACTATGTTTTCCCTGTAGCTCTTATATCTGAAGGACTCCAGTGTCCTGCTTATTCTTTCTGCTCCATGTGTCTCAGGGAACTGGATCCTATCCTGACTGAGGTCACCCTGATGAATGCCCGCAGTGAGCTGTACTTACGCTTCCTCAGGAAAAGAATCAGCTCAGATTTTGAGGTCGGGGACTCCATGGCCTCAGAAGAAGTAAAACAAGGTAAAGGCATTTCCCATGTTCTCTGGGATGGGTTGGGGTATAGTTAGCTCTGTTTTGTAATACTTAAGTCACAGATCTTTTAATAAGGAAATAATTGGGGCTTATTAGTCTGTGGGGGGGGTCTGTGGACAAATTGACTCCTAGGAGGAAATCTAGACTTCCCAGATTTTAGAATTGGACTGGCTCTTTGAGGCCATCTAATCATTTTACAGATGAGGAAAGCTAAAGGCAAGAGTGGTTCAATGATTTTCCTCTGCTCTTTTCCCCACACTGTGCTTCCTCACCAGCTCACATTTAGGGATTGGTGATAAGTAGGTGATAATTTCATGAGGGAACTTAAAGGAGTGATAGAAATATTCTAAAACTGGATTGTGGCTATTGTTATAAAACTCTATAGAATTACTAAAAAAAAAATCATTGAATTGTACATGTACAGTGGGTGAATTTTATGGTATATAAATTATATCTCAATGTAGTATTGAGGTTTAATATTGAGAAAAGAATATGTAGTATAAAGAGTATATAAAAAGAGTACATGGTATAAAGAAAGCCTTTCACTCCCTCCCTCAGTCTCCCAGTTCCTCCAGTCGCAATTTTTGAAGGGATAAATATGTTGAATAAAACGGTGTGCCATGGTCCTATTTCATGGACAAATTGACTCTCCACATTTTTAAGAAGACCATTTAATTCCTACTGGTTGAGTATAGGCAGGATTCCCTGAACTGGAGACCTGAAACTGACCCAACATCTGTGGCATTCTGCATGGCTTGTATCAATAATACATGGCAAGGGAATTATTTATATGACCCAGGTGGGGTTTTTTTTTGCCACGCTGCATGGCTTGCGGGATCTTAGTTCCCCGACCAGGGATCGAACTCATGCCCCCTGAAGTGGAAGCACGGAGTCCTAACCGCTGGATCACCAGGGAATTCCCTGAATTGGTGTTTAAAGGAGGATTCATGCTCATTTAGAGTTTGATGCTTATTGCTGTTATAATAATAACCATGTGTGTTCAGAGTTGCACTGTTTAATACAGAAGCCACAAGCCATTTAATTAAAATTAAATAAAATTAAAAATTCAGTTTCTCTATCATATTAAGCACATTTCAAGTATTTAATAGTGGTACTATATTAGACAATAGATATAGAACATTTCCGTCATCACAGAAAATTCTGTTGGATAGCACTGGTTATAGAATGAAATGGTCTGTACCCAATATATTTTAGTCTTTGGCTTTGGAAGCTTACGTCTTTTGAATCTTACCAGTTAATTCTAAGGAAATAATGGAAAAGAAGTAAAAACTTCTTTGTACAATAACATTAACTAAACTCTCCAATGACTATGATTTTCAGTTATCTCTAATAATGGCAAAATGTTTGGAAATAACCCAGGTGTCTAAAAACAGACCATCTACATGATAAGATATCACAGCCATTAAAAATAAGTAAGCTAAAAAGCAGAACTAAGCCATGTAGAAACATTGAAATATTTGTGATATAATTTTTAAGCAGAATACAAAATTTTATTGGTACTGTGATTATAACCATGTAAATCATGTACAGATTTGGAACAGAGACTAGAAAGGGACCTGAAAAAAATGATCCATTTCCCTTGGGGAAGAAGAGTGAGTATTCCTTTCTTGGCTGTCTCCTAGAGCACCTGAAGTCCCTGGACAAACTCCTCAATAACTGCCTACTGAGCTGCACCATGCAGGAGCTAATTGGTCTATATATTACCATGGAGGAATACTTCATGAGGGAGACTGTCAACAAGGTAGGAGAGAGGACACATCCCTGGGAATTGGGGCTTCCTGTCCAAGAAGCCAGGCTGAAGGGAAAGGCCGAGGCATGTCATAGTTCTTGGTCCTGCTTTGAGAATACCCTTGCATGCAGACTGAGTGTACTGCTTTGAATAGTTAGAGGGCATCTTTGGAGTGATCAGGCTCTTTGTGGACCCAACTGGGACTTCTTTCCCAAGGATCACAAAAGAACACCTCAGCTCCTCAGGGAACCTACCTGTTCCCTGCCTCTCTGGAGGTATGTGGGTGAGGAGCCTTGGGAAAGAAGGGCCTTGCCTGGTGTCTTACAACCTACGTAACAGATGTTCCCAAGGCAAACGCCCTAAATACTTAATTTCCTAACGTGGTGATCAGTAGGGAAGTGAGCTATTTTGGCAAGGAAGAACCACACCAAGCTGTGACCAGAATAAGCTATGTTGGGAAAAACACGGACAAGGTACAGAAAAGGGAGCAGAGCCAGGAACTGTTCCAGAACCATCTAGAACCGTGACATACAGAACTGGGGCCCTCATTGGGTGCTTTGCCTTTTGTGTAGGCTGTGGCTCTGGACACCTATGAGAAGGGCCAGTTGACATCCAGCATGGTGGATGATGTCTTCTACATTGTTAAGAAGTGCATTGGGCGGGCTCTGTCTAGCTCCAGCATCGACTGTCTCTGTGCCATGATCAACCTCGCCACCACAGAGCTGGAGTCTGACTTCAGGTACACTTAACACCCTTTCTCTTTTCTAGGAGGCAAAAAGGTCCTAGTTGTGGTTGCTTCCTGAGGCCCATTTTGTTTCTTCCTTTTTTTTCATTATGATTGTAGTTCAGTTCTATACAGGATATAAGCTCCCACCCGTAGCACAACATCCGTGACTCCAGGCAGTTGTACAGCAACCAGATATGTTATAGGCCAAAACTGTGTTCCCTGGACTGGATTGGAGGAGTTATTGGCCCTCAGACCTAGGAAAGAGACCAGGCAGCTCAGATGAGGGCAGTAGTTGTATTATTAACAATGATAATTACCACTGCTACAGACCAGGCACTGTGCTAACTTCCTGCTCCTGTTCGGTCCTAATAGCGACGCTATGAGGTAGGAACCATTAGCTCTCTTTTGTAAATGAGGAAACAGGCTCAGGGAGATCACACATCTCATAAATGGTAGAATATGGAGTAGAGTGTGACATTCAAAACCTATTCTCTCAACTCTTACACGGTACTGCCTTTCACTAAGCTGTACTGCCTTCTCTTCAGTATTTTGGAGCTCAGTGGCGTTAAGTGAAAGCCTCATAGGGAGTAAAGAGTTGGCCAGGGCTTCCCTGGTGGCGCAGTGGTTGAGAGTCCGCCTGCCGATGCAGGGGATACGGGTTCGTGTCCCGGTCTGGGAAGATCCCACATGCCGTGGAGCGGCTGGGCCCGTGAGCCATGGCCGCTGAGCCTGCTCGTCCGGAGCCTGTGCTCCACAATGGGAGAGGCCACAACAGTGAGAGGCCCACATACCGCAAAAAAAAAAAAAAAAAAAAAAAAAAGAGTTGGCCAGTCTCCTCTGTATTCTTTCATATCAGTGCCTTTGAGAGGGTGTTGGCCTCTCATACCCTGGCTGCTAAGCGTCTCTTGTGGTGATCTCAAGGATGGGTTATTCCCTGGAAAGAGCAACTTATGCTTCTGGGTCAGGGTAGTGAGCCCTTTGGTGATGCTGAACTGGAGGCCAGGTTGAGTGCTGTCAATCCTCATATGCCAATCTGCCCCCCAGGGACATTCTGTGTAACAAGCTGCGGATGGGCTTCCCAGCCACCACCTTTCAGGACATCCAGCGTGGGGTGACAAGTGCCGTGAACATCATGCACAGCAGCCTCCAGCAGGGCAAATTTGACACTAAAGGCATCGAGAGCACTGACGAGGCCAAGCTGTCCTTCCTGGTAGGTAGCCCCACAGGTTGGGAGCTGCTCAATTTATCTCAAGGGGTTGAACTGTGACCTCTAAGCCACAGTATAACACGCCTTCAACTGGAGGCTTTTCCTCCAGTGTCTATATACAAGGAAAACTCCTTTAAGGAAAGCTCCTCCCAGAAGGTTGTGAAACCATTTCTTACCCAGGGACCTATTTCAGAGCAGCCCGAGCCAGGACATGCACTGCACTGTCCCCTGCCTGGAAGGCTAGGCGCCTCAGCTCTCCCCAGCACTTATTCCCAAGAGCGCTACCCAGCTGCTGAGGGGCTCCACTGAGTATCAAGCTTGGATTACATCTGTGCCAGGCCCCCAGACTACTTCCCTGAGGACATCCCACAACACGGGTTGGGGCTGACCTGTTAGGCCTACCAAACTGCTTTTCTAGCGTACTTCTCAGGCTCTCAGCTTCCTCAGAAAGGTGACTTCTTAAAGTTCTGCTACACAGAATGGCAGTCTTACCATTGTGTGACAGCTGGGGAAGGAGAATCGTGGGAGGACGAAGGGATTTATACAGGGTAACAACCAATTTGTGATGAGCCAGAAAGAATGCAGATGAGCCCTGAGCCTGTGATCAGGCATTTCTGGCACATGGTGTCTTTTCGTGTGTGGGTACAGCGCCGTCAGAGGTCATTCTGCTCCACCCCCACACTGGCCAGGCTCTGAGTCTGCTTGGCTCCTGGGGTTCAGAGACCTGACGGAAGCATCCAACAGCAGAGCTCTCAGTCAACAGTCCACAGATGGGGTCTCTGAACACCTGGGGCTAGGATGCAAAAATGTATACACATTTTTTTTCTAGAAGCAAGGTCCTTCCTTAGCTTTTATCATTCTTAAAGGGGCCTATAACACCAAAAGAGTTAAGATGTTGCTTTCAGAGACAGAAGCCTAAACATGCTGATAGCTACTTTGCCTCTATGCAGGGGAGCCCACAGTAACTAATCCTCAGACAGATCCAATGAAGTCCATTTAGGAAACCTTACTTTCTCCTTGTCATTGAAAATATCTTCCCTGAGCATGGGTTCTATCTTTTTAGGATGTCATGGTTGATGCCAAAAAAGAGGATGAACTCCAAGAAACTATTGCCTCTGAAATATGGTACCTTTGGAGAACTTTGCCAAAATTTCTGGCAACCAGCTTCATATGATCATGAACTGACTTAAATTTTTCATTTTGTTTGCTTTCTATTTCATTTTTTGTAGAACTTATTTTCATTCTTTCATTTCTCTGCTCAGAAATGACTCCTTGCTACCTACCATATCAAAACTAGACATCTTTGCCTGACAGTTTGTTGAAGGCCTCCAGAATCTGATCCATCCTGTCACTCTAGTCCTATTTTCCATCCCTTGGCTCCACGAGTCCCCAGTAGGCTGGCTGCTGTGTGTTCACACATTCGCTGCTCCCATTCAGACAGCTTCATTGTTTGAGGGCCCAGAAGATAAGGCCAACAAGAAAAGGTGATGCTAAATGCTTGGTGACAGTTTTCTGGTTTTCCTGATGCCAAGTACTTAAAATGTCATCAGTCCCACTGTAGGACCTATTTCTTAGGTCACCTTGATTCATTTGGCTGTCAAGATGAATTCCCCAACAGTGCTTATGTATCATTCACCATGAGCTAGCGATAAGCCCAGTGAATCCATGCTTACGAGTACTGTCAGTACAAGGAAACGTTGACACCAAAGTTTTTGGTATTGGAAATCAATACCATTTGAACTCAAATCCATTTTTCCCTCATGACAGATTTTACTTATGCCCTCAAGTGCCTTGGAAACATTTATGTTGTGGCCTTCATCCTTGAGCTTTCATGACAGTGCAGTTATTTCTCTGGAAGCTTGCGATGTTAGCAGCCTTGTGCTGTGGCATGCTAATGAAAGACCTCAAGTCTCATCCATCCACCATGCAAGTGGTCTTAGCAGCATTGTCAGCAGCATGATCTTGCAGTATTAGCTGCAGGACACTGACAAGGGCAGTATTTTTGTGGAAGACAGGAGGGACATCCTAATCTCAGTCCCTGGGGTTATGGGATTCTTCTTTCACCCTGAAATCCTGAAGCTTCTGACTCATCTCTTGAAATACTAGCCCCTCCCTACCTCACCTCGGCCTTCCTGGTCATGGCACCAGCACACCAGTTCAAAGGCAATGTGATCTTCTCAAACTCTAATTTCTCCTACACAAGGCCTCTAAATTAGTATTCCCAAACCAGAGCTGTGCTCGTGTGGCATTCACCCGCTTTAAATAATCGTCAGTGCCACTCCGTTGTCCACAGGACAGCATAGCTCCCAATTCCCAGTCTGACTTCACCCATCTCTGCAGCTCCACCTCTTGCCATTTCCCTGCACATGTCTGTGCACTGACTCTCCTGGTCCCCAAATACCTTTTTGGATTTTATGCCACTCTGCATTTGCTTATGTTATCCTTTCTCCAGAAGACAGTCATTCACTCATTCATTCATTCAACAAATATTTATTGAGAAACTTCTATATATCAGGCACTGTTCTAGGTTTTTGAGCTGCACTGCCCAGTATGGTGTGGCTATTTAAATTTAATTTTAAACTAAAAATCCAGCTCCTGAGTTGCATCAGCCACATTTCAAGTGCTCAGTAGCAACACATGGCTATTGCTACTGTACAGGACAGTTCAGATTTAGAATACTGCCATCATCAAGAAAGTTCTCTTGGACGGTGCTATGCTAGAGATACAGCTGTAGAGAAGACAGACTAGATCCCTGCCTCCTGGAGCTCTCATCCTAGTGGGAAAGGGAAACAAGAAACAAACAAGACGATATCAGATAATCCTAAGTACCATTAAGGTAGTATCAAACAGGAGACTGGACTAGAGGAGGCCGATGGCGGTGAAGAAATGTACTCACCCTCCTCTCCTATCAGAATTATGTTCCAGCCTTTTAAGTTCCACTCAGTTACCTACTCTACCATGGAATTTCCTAGAATGCCTCAGACCAAAACATTGTGTCTTTCCTGCTAAGACTGCGTCATAGCAGTTTTTACCTTAATTGTCACTTTTGTCACATGCTGCTTTTTATGATTGGTGTTTCTGCACCAAGCTCATAAGGCCGTTGAGTTATGAAGGAAGGAGCCCTTGGCCTAGAGTGGGGAGACCTAAATTCTAATCCTGGCTCTAATCCTGTCACTCTTTGAATTGCTGTCCTCCTGCTTTATTTTTCTTCATGGCATTTATCACTACCTGACACTTTATTTATTGACTTCCCTTCTGGAATGTAAACTCTGCGAGGGGATGGATTTTGTCTGTTAACTGCTTTCTTCCCAGTACCTAGAACAGTGCCTGGCACATAGTGGGCACTTTAAATATTTGCTGAATCAAAAGTTGACTGACCTTGGTGAATTATTTCACCTTCTTAGGAGTCATGTTTCCACCTGTGAGCTGGCTTGATAATACAGTTGACTCTTGAACAACACAGGTTTGAACTGCACAGGTCCACTTATACGTGGATTTTTTTCAATGGTAAATACTACAGTACTACACAATTCACAGTTGGTTGAATCTACAGATGCAGATACGGAGGGCCAACTCTAAGTTACATGCTGATTTTCGACCGCATTCCTAACCCCTGCGTTGTTCAAGGGTCAACTACACTTGTTTTGAAGAAAGTATTCAACAGAACCAAAGAACTAATGATGAGAAAATGCCTCATAGATGGCAGGCTCTCAGGAAGCATTTCTTTAATCAATGTCAGCTGTTGCATCACTGACCTGGGCTTGGAGGTTTGGAGCCCAAGGACTTCTCCGAGACTTGCATGCCTAAACGTGGAACAGAAAGACCTGAAACCTTGGGTCACTACCTCTGAGGTCAGATGGCTTTGCTGCCTTTGTGTCAAACCCAGGAGAAAGGAGAAAGCCTGGTTCACCATTCTGCCTGCTGAGACCTGAGCCCACTGCCTGATGACACGGGTGTGGGTGTTCCTTTGCGCCCCCCACCCCCACCCCGAGCCTCAGGAGTGCAGCTGTCAGCCAGTCTGGCCTTGGAGTGGGTACAAATAATAGTGATCAGGAAGTCACATTCTTCTGTCCTTGTCTCCCAGGTGACCCTGAACAACGTGGAGGTCTGCAGTGAAAACATCTCCACTTTGAAGAAGACACTGGAGGTACAGGGGAAATTGCTTATCAGCTTTCAGTGGCTGTAGCCTCCCCAGGCCTCCTTTTGAGAGTGAGCCCTGTGCACTCCTCCTAGTGGGAGCTATGGCATTCCCTGGCATTGAGCCAGCTCTTCTTCAGAGCATTTGCGGGGATTCATTAGTGAATGACATGGTAGCAGGACATCTCCGAACTATGGGAAGAGCTCTGACCCATGAGTTAGGAGATCAGAATTCAAATTAGCTCTTCCAGTACATACTTGGCATGTGACCTTGGACAAATCCCTTAACTCCCTGAGCTTCAGTTCTCTCATCTATGAAACAAGATACAGATCTCCATGGTGCCCTGCTTTGGGTTGGTTGGTTGGCCCGATAAAAAAACAGGATTGAAAGCACTTTATAAAAGTGATAAAGCCAGGCTTCCCTGGTGGCGCAGTGGTTGAGAGTCTGCCTGCCGATGCAGGGAACACGGGTTCGTGCCCCGGTCCAGGAAGATCCCACATGCCGTGGAGTGGCTGGGCCCGTGAGCCATGGCCGCTGAGCCTGCGCGTCTGGAGCCTGTGCTCTGCAACGGGAGAGGCCACAGCAGTGAGAGCCCCGCGTACCGCAAAAAAAAAAAAAAAAGTGATAAAGCCCTCTATAAATTTTGAGATTAAGATGATATGGGGGGAATTCCCTGGCTGTCCAATGGTTAGGGCTCTGTGCTTTCACTGCCAATGGCGCAGGTTCAATCCCTGGTCAAGGAACTAAGATCCCGCAAGCTGCGCGGCGTGACCGGAAAAAAAAAAAAAAAGATGATATAGGGTTCACTTAACCCTGTACAGAGCCAGTTGCTGTTGTCATTTTTTTTTTTTTTTTCAGTACGTGGGTCTCTTACTGTCGTGGCCTCTCCCGTTGCGGAGCACAGGCTCCGGACGCACAGGCTCAGCGGCTGTGGCTCACGGGCCCAGCCGCTCTGAGGCACATGAGATCCTCCCGGACCGGGGCACGAACCCGTGGCCCCTGCATCGGCAGGCAGACTCCCAACCACTGTGCCACCAGGGAAGCCCTGTTGTCATTTTTTTAAGGAAGGCCATATAACAGTGGAAATTGCTTGGGCTTGGAAGTCACATACCCCTGAGTTCAAGTCCCCACTTGACCACTGACCAGTTGTGTGGCCTGAAGCAAGTTCTCTAACCTCCCTGAGCCTCAGTTTCCTCTTTTGTATACAGGGGTAATGCTCTCTGCCGCACAGGTTTGTTGTGAGAATTGAACAAGAATATAAAGCACCTGGTGCATGAGTGGCATGCAGCGGTAGTTAATGATTGTATTAGTAGTTATACATAACATCATGGAGCAGTCACTTCGTTAAGTATTAGAAAACGAAGAGCCCAGCTCACCATCATTCCCCAATTCTGCCTCTGGGAGAAGAGGGAAGCCAGAGTCCTGCCTCCCCAGCGGACACTCATACCAGGGAAGATGCCTGGCTAAAGAAGCATGGGGCTCAGTCTCGAGGCTGGTGCTGAGTGTTGGCTTTAGGGCTGGGCGGACTGAGGAGGCTGGGAGCCAGCACGTGAGAAGAGGGCCTAGGTGCTGACGGGGTTCCTGAGGGAGGCTCGGAGAGAGCAGTCAGGTGGGAGTTTACAGTGTAAATTGGACCAGATTAGGAATTCACCCCCAAAAAGGCCTTAAAATGGAATAAAATAAGAGCAATATTCACTACCAGCAGTGTAGTGTCTCTCACGTTATAAGTGTTCAGCAAGGTAGTTGTCGTCGTTTTTAAGTCATGGCACGTTAGATTGTATTCCAGACTTTTTCCTTAACATTAATTAGTCTGTTGGATTTTGAAGTAAATTTTTGGGAAATGTTAGGAATTCAGAACTGAGCCAGCAGAATTAGCCAAGTGAATGAAAAGAAGGATAACAAAGAGCTGGAAAAACAATTTCCATAAATGGCCCCTCCCCCTTAGATTTGCATTTCACATGTATTCTTTCTCAACCCCGTCAGCAGTGCTTTGAGATAGGCAGGTCAGGTGGTGTGACATCCGTTTAACAGATGAGGTTAAAAGGCTAGTTAAAGATAGTAAGTATTGGAGCTGCCACAGGGACCAAGGACCTCTCCCGGCTAGATCAGTCCCTTTGCAGCTCTTCCTCACAGCTGGTCCTACTGTAGCCAAAATGGCACCAACTGTTAGGAGGGTATAGGAAATGCAGGCAGCTCCTGCCAACCCAAAGGAGCTCCCCCTGTGGCATTCTTTGCAGCTAGACCTTAGTGTGGGATTAGGAACAGGTGCTCTGGAGCCATAATTCCCAGCTTGAATCCCAGCTTCACGACTTACTGCTGTGTGGCTTTAGGCAAGTTATTAATTTCTCTGTGCCTTAGTTTCCTCATCTATACAGTAGGGATAATAATACTGCCTACTCCATAAGAAAGGTACTTTAATTAATAAAAGTAAAATGCTTAAAACTGGGGCCCTGGCACAGAGTAAGCACTTATATCTTACCTATGGTCATGACAATATCCCCTGGGCAGCCAGACCAAATTATTTACAAAGTAGATCCTATTACAATAGCTAGTGTCTCCTTAGTGCCTACTACGTTCCAAGCACTGGGCTAAGCACTTTGTGCATCATCTCCTCCAACTCTCAAAACCACCATGGG
>NW_006789896.1:1723948-1727033 GCF_000442215.2 Lipotes vexillifer | reverse complement strand
AGGAATGCCTGACTCTAAAGGTGTGAAAAACTTCTGATGTTTGTGTTTCTTACTCACACCCCCTGACACCAATACCCTCATATTACAAAGAGGGAAGTGGGAGCCAAATGACTAGCCACAGGATCAAATCCAGGTTTCCTGAGACCCAGCTAGGGTTCTTGCCTCAGATTGACCAGAGCTGCTCTCAGAGAAGGCTGGAATAGGAGAAATGGCTGGTTTCATGTTGGCCTCTTCGCCCTCCTCACACACCCATGGCCCAGGCATGCTCAGAAGCCTGATGGCTGGGTGTTTTCCCCTAGAGTGACTGCACCAAGCTGTTCAACCAAGGCATTGGAGGGGAGCAGGCCCAGGCCAAGTTTGACAGCTGCCTTTCTGACTTGGTTGCCGTGTCCAACAAATTCCGAGACCTCTTGCAGGTAAGCCCCAGGTTCAACTGCTGCCTAATCCTGGGCCTGTGTCTCGCTCTGAGAATATTGTCACTGGCTTATCATGGGCTTCGTGCATATAAGGAAACGGGAGGGGGGGAAGAGGAGACACGAGGGAGCAGAGTGCAAGCCGCTGAACTTGTGCGAGTCCCTTGAAGACTAAAGGTTTTTCAGCAGTGCAGCTGTCACGTTGACAAGCTGGCATTCTGGTCCTCTAGAATCTCCACAGTGCCAGGAGCCCTCAGAAGGGTCCTCAGAAGAAATTGAACCATGTGGGTACTGAGATCTGCTTGGCCTTAGCTGAAGGTGCTGCCTAGTACCAGGCACTCAGAAATCTCTTCTTTCTAGAGTTTAACAGACCAACCCCACAGTCTCATCTCTGGCCTGGACCTGAATCAGAATATATCTGGAAAGGAACAAGTTGTTCCTGGAGTCTTTGATTAGCATTACTTCTCTTAGACTTCAGACAGGGCCTGCAGAAAAGCCTCATGGCTGGAAGGATGCCCTGACAGACAAAGGATGGGTAGAGCAGGAGGAAGGGAAGGGATGGAGGCATGTGCCTTCTGTGTCTGATGCATCTTTGCCTTGTCCTACAGGAAGGGCTGATGGAGCTAAACAGCACAGCCATCAAGCCGCAGGTGCAGCCTTGGATCAACACCTTTCTGTCTGTTTCCCACAACATCGAGGAGGTCAGCCTGACCACGGACGGCCACAAAGCCCAGGATTACCCCTCATTCCCCGGCCCACAGCTGGAGTGCAGTGGAGCTGTCTGAACAGACTAGACCTTACATATTTCTCAGGCCCACTTCCCTTGTGCTCGAAGGCTAGGTTCGTCCCAGAAACAGGTGGTTCCTCCCAGAAACAGGTTGTTCCTGCAGTCAGAGGGCTCCGAAAGACACCTACAGGGAGTTTGCCTTGACCTGACGCATTCTCGTTTATTGAGGCTCTTTTTGCCCCACATCTTATAGGCTTGGGACCTCCCTCCCTCCCTCTCTCTCTCCCTCCCTCTCTCTCTCCCTCCCTCTCTCTCTCCCTCTCTCTCTCTCTCTCCCTCTCTCCCTCCCTCTCTGCATTGAGTCTTCATTGCTGCGCGCGCGCGCTTTCTCTAGTTGCAGTGAGCAGGGACTACTCTTTGTTGCGGTGCATGGGCTCTAGGCGTGCGGGCTTCAGTAGCTGTGGCACGCGGGTTCAGTAGTTGTGGCTCGCGGGCTCTAGAGCGCAGGCTCAGTAGTTGTGGCACACGGGCTTAGTTGCTCTGCAGCATGTGGGATCTTCCCAGACCAGGGCTCAAACCCGTGTGTCCTGCATTGGCAGGTGGATTCTTAACCACTGCACCACCAGGGAAGCCCCTCTAGCCTAATCTTTTCATTCCTGTATAACATGAGATACAAGAGGGGATAAACTGCCAGGAGCTTTGCCATATTGCGTGGGCCACTGCAGCCCGGGGCTGTTTGCTGGTCAGAAGTGTGATGCAGAAACAGCAGCAGTTTCTGCCAGCCTGATTTTAAGCTGATTTTAGGCTGGATGAGTTATAAGCTACAAGGGTGGGGGTGAATGGTCCTTCTTGGAGACGCCCCTGGTGACCCACCTTGCTTCCTGATTTTAGGAAGAATTCAATGACTATGAGGCCAATGACCCTTGGGTACAACAGTTCATCCTTAATCTGGAGCAGCAAATGGCAGAGTTCAAGGTGAGCAGGGGCTCTTGGGACCAGCCTATAGAATTACCCACCTCTGCCCCAGTCAGCAGCCTGGGGCTTCTCATCACACTCCTGCTGGGAACCCAGGAAGCTCTTCCAAGCCCCAGGCCATAGAAATACTCGCACAGGAGAAAGACTCCTGGGAGTCAGAGGGGTGAGTTGGGACTCCCGCTGATGCCTAACCTGTTTGCAGGCCAGCCTGTCTCCAGTCATCTACGACAGCCTGACCAGCCTCATGACCAGCCTTGTCGCAGTCGAGTTGGAGAAAGTGGTGCTGAAGTCCACCTTCAACCGGGTAATGTCAAGGGAGCACAGGCCCCCCCGCTCTGTTGCTTTCCCTCTAAGGAAGACAAGTCCGTCCCCTCTGTCTGCCCAGGCCCTGCATATCTAGGCTCAGTCCTGCCCTGAGGCAGTGGGGCCAGCTGAGGCACCATCTGAGGCCCAGCTGGCCTTGCAGCCCAGCACTGAGTGAATTTGGGGGCCAGTTCTGCTTGGCTAGAGGGCCAGACCTTAAACAGTGACTGGGCCCGTGTTCCCTTGCAGCTGGGCGGTCTGCAATTTGACAAGGAACTGAGGTCACTCATTGCCTACCTCACCACGGTGACCACCTGGACCATCCGAGACAAGTTTGCCCGGCTCTCCCAGATGGCCACAATCCTCAATCTGGAGCGGGTATGTAGGGCTCCCTTGGCCTAGTCAGGGAAAGGTGACTGGGAAGAGAGGAAGAGACAAAATTTGAATCCCTGCCACTCCCTCAAAACCAAGTCTCCACCAGCAACCCAGCCCTGCAGGCCACCTTCTTCTTGGGCACCCCTGCTCTGCCTCTGGTGGAGCCCAAGGCCTTCTCTCAAGATAGCCCCTCCTTGCTGACTCGTCTCTGTTCTTCCCCGTAGGTGACCGAGATCCTAGATTACTGGGGCGCCAATTCTGGCCCATTGACGTGGCGCCTCACTCCTGCTGA
>NW_006789896.1:1714934-1723730 GCF_000442215.2 Lipotes vexillifer | reverse complement strand
GGTGCTGGCTCTGCGCATAGACTTCCGCAGCGAGGACATCAAGAGGCTGCGCCTGTAGCTGCCAGGGTGACCCCACCTGGCCCATCACGCTTTGGGGCCCATTCCCTAAGTGGCCACAGCCCAGGCTGTTCCACTGCTGGCAGCAGGGAAACAAGGCCCCGATGCAGTCCACTCTCTGTTCTCAGACCTGTCAGGGTGCTTTGGGGGACAGTCTCTCCCCACCAAGTAAGGTAGGTCCCCCTTGGCTCCAAATTAGGTGGGGAAGACAGGGCAGGCCAGTCTCCTGCACGGGTAGTCATTCTCTCGTCCTTTGACACTGCAGCAAATGGGCTGCCTCCCTGCCAGTCTTAAAGGACTTAGGTTTATCTAGCGACCTAAGGAATTAGGTTTATTCCGAGGAGAGGCTGTGATGTTTATGATCACTCTAAATAAAGATATTCCTTGAAGAGATGCCAGTGTGCTGTTTCCAGGAAGGGCTGGATGCTACAGAGCAAGACAGTTCCATCAGTTGCACTGAAATGTGAAGGCAAAAGCCTAAATCCTCAGCCTCCTCCCACACCCAGAGAGGCACATGGCCACCACCAGGACCCACATGATAACAGGTGCCTCATCCAATCCCGGACCCTCATCCCATCTCTTGGGCCCTCAGCACCAGAAGTTGGATCATCCCAGGGGCAGTTTCCCATAGTGCCAGGGGAAGTGGGAATTGCTCCCAGCAGGAACAAAAAAGATCTTTATGAGGACAACCTTGAAGAGCAGAGTGAATTTATTCCAAAAAGATTGCAGTCCTGAGAACTCACGGCCCACAGGCACATGGCAGAGTTGCTGGTTAAGGCCACGATTAGCAGTGACTTGCTGCAGGACTGCACTGACTCTCTGCCACAGACACAAGTGTGGACCCTCACCCCTGTTCCCACTCCCCCATTAAGTCAGCTTGGGAGTGAGTGTGGAACAGGAAGTCTCTACTCAGGCAAAAGCCTGACCTCTAAGGAAGGCCACAGGAAATGCCTCAAAGGGCCTCTTCAGGGTCGGCCTTACCAAGGGAACCCAGCCATCTGCCAAGGCTGGTTGTCATCCCCTTCTTCCAGGCCCTCATGGAGAGTGAGAAGGCCAAGGCCCAAGCTGGGCCATCAGATTTGTAAAGGTCACAGTGGACGCTGAACTTAGAACCTTCCTATGTCCAGATGGAGCAGACACCAAGCCTAGGCCCCTGTCAACCAGGAGGTCACAGTCCTGTTCCCAAGCACCGTCTGTGCTTCACCAACTTTTAGAAAGGGCTGGGCCTGAGCTCAGGTTGGCTTCCTTCGGAAGCAGATTCACAAAGAAGTGGGTGGAGAGTAGAAGACTGAGCGCTCCCATGGGGGAAGGAAGGGAGGGCCTGCTATAGCTCCAGGCTTTCTCCTCTTGCAGAGGGACAAGCCTCATGAGAAGGGGCATCAGGCTGAGGTCTCAGTCCCCAGCAGCTGCAGGCTCAGGCCCTGAGTGTCCACTTCTACCAGGTGGATGCTGTAGTTTCCGAGGCCCTAGGAGCAAAGGACAGGAGGTGCTTAGAGGGTTCTGGGTGGGTTTTAGGCTTTCGGGAGGCTGGACTGTGGCTGCAGGGCCAAGGGGACTTACACCTGTAGCCGCTGGTTAGCTGGTGGGCCACAGGGAGGGCTCCTGTCCCGCGCCAGATACCATACCCCGACCACCCCATACCTCAGTCTTGGCCAGCACAGCCTCCAGAGCCTCCTTTTGCCGCGGCTCCTTGGTCAATAGGTAGAGAAAGCCCCCGCCACCTGCCCCTGCCAGGCTCTGGCCATGCACATGGGGGGTCAGGACATCCATCATACGCCTCACAGCCAAGGGCTCACAGCCTGGAGCCATGAGCTTCTTCTGCTCCCAGTATGATGTCAGGCACTGGCCCAGCAGAGGCAGGCTCCCTGGGGTGGGGGCAGAGAGGGGAGTGGTGTGCCTGAGCCAGGATATTCACTCAGTGCCCATCTGTAGACTGGATGGGGTGCCAAGAGGCACTTCTTAACCAGTGTCATAGTTAAGAACCTGGGTTCTGTACTCACTGGAAACAGGAGTGATAAAGCCCACCTCACGGGGTTGTCTGAGGACTAACGAGCACAGAGCAGTTGGCGTGGTACCTGGCACAGTGTTCACTGAACTGTGTAACCCGAATCAGCTCTGACTCCCTGGAACTCGGCTATGGAGCCAAGCCTCTTCCCCCATCTGCTTCCTGGTAGGTGGGGCTGGAGGCCTTCCCCAGGATGCAAGTATTGACCTGAGATGTGACTCCCACCTAAGTGTGGGACCCTGCAGAGGACAGAGGCTTCATACCTAGGGCCGGTGCCAAGTCTGCAAAGGCCGCGGGCCTCAGACCCACAGGCACCAGGCACTCACTGCTGGTGCCTGAGCTCCGGGGAAGAGGCGCCCTACCTTGGCGGAAGGCTTCAGCACACTCCTCGGTGTGCCGCACCAGGCTGTGGGCATTCTGCACAACGGCAGGCAGCCGGGCATACCAGCTCCTCAGCACGTCCTACAGATGGGGCAGGAGGGGTACAGTGAGGCTCAGCCTGGCTGAGCCGTCTCGCGTCCCTCCCTTCTGGGGCCAGGGCTCACCTGCAGCAGATTCCGGGCCAGACGGGTCTTGCCAGTGTACACCAGGAGCAGGTGGTCATTGAGCTTCTGGACAAAGCCCACAGGCACAGTGATCTCTTCCACTTCCACCTTCAGCGGCAGCTGAGCCCGGGAGCGCCCCACCTTGATGCCAGGCATTAGGCCACCCACTTGGTCCTGCCAGCCACCTCCTGCGAGAGCCCGGGCCCCGTCACTGTTGGAGCCTATCTGGCCCAGCTTCCCTCTCCCAGTACAGGCTCCTGGCCTTGCATCCCTGGCAGGGACCAGTGTGGGAAGACAGCTTCCCCACCGCAACTTCAGCTGGGCCAGGTGAGCTGTGCAGCTTCTGCCCCCGCCCTGGGAGCAAGTTGAGCCCAGCAATGGAAGGGGCTTCGTTCTGGAGCCAAGCTTAGAATGCACAAGGCCTGAGTTTTGTTGCAGACCTAATGTGTACTTGGAATTGGGGTAAACCACATCAAAGGATTAAGACCTTACACTAACCTTTCCCCCTGAGGAGGGATGACATAGGACTTTCCCTATAGCCTAACAGTCCCTGCACCCTGGCTTGCCTGATAAAGGGTGTTGATGGTGGAAATAAGCTTCTCAGCATTTCTTATCAAACTTAAAATAGCTTGTTCACATTTTGCTTTACTAATGAAAGGTATGGATCTCTTTTCTTCTTGCAGCTATATAAAAATGTCAAAACTTGAGATGATTCTGGGATAGGCCTTTGATATTTGGAGAAGGGCCTGCAAGGATTTCGAGTATAAAATGCAAATGGCAGGAGGCATCTGGAACTTTACAGCCAAAATGTGGTTAGTGTCAGGCCTGGAATGTCAAGAACTCCTTAACTGCACCCCTCTCCTTCGGAGCACGTAGCGTAGCTTGTAATTATACATTTATTGGAGTGGTTATTGATCAGTGTCTCCAATAGACCGTAAGACGATGGCAGGGATGCTGTTTTTGCTCATTTTATCCCCAGGGCCCAATACAGAGGGGGTATTCGATAAATAGTTGTCATTTGACCAAATGAGAGATATGAACAGTGTACCTCAAAAGAAAACTAAAAAAGCTCCCCCATCTGCCGCTTTTGCTAATGACTACCTATTATGGGATGTGAGTCATTACAATGAAAGGAGGGAGCTAGGCTACAAAGTGGCCAGAGAAGATACCATAATCAGGCATCTATAAATCTTTGTGGCAGTTTCCCTCCCAGAGTCATGCTGAAGATGAGGCCTGGCATCCTGAGGTGACCAGAGCACCCTAGAGCCAGACAAACCTCTGGCTGCTCTCCATTGTGCATGGATGCTAAGGGGCCACAGTGATGAGTAGGAGAAGCTAGTGACATTCTGTATGATCACAACCATGCACTGGGTACCCCCATCATGTGGGGGAAGCGAGGGACAAGTGGCCCTAGCCCAAGGGAGAGGCACGGTGCTGAAGAACAGGCTGAAGGTCCTGTCCCCTAATCCAAACCCAGCCCTGGGTAGGAACAGAGACATGAGGAATACCTAACACACATGAAAGGTGCAGCACAGACTCTTAACACTTAGTAGGCGCTCCTACATCAAGTCCTTTGAAGTAGAAATATTTCATTTTGAAAACCACCAGAGAGAGAGTGTCAGAGTGATAAGAGGGAAGCTCTAACCATTGTAAGGAGCAGCACAGTTCTGTCTGCAGGTCCAGGGAAGCCCCTGGAGGCCCCTGAAAAAGTTCCAGTGACCTCCCTCTGCCCTGGGGCAGTCCATACCTGTGGTAAGCACCTGCTCCAGATGCAGCACTGCGTGGATCAGGGCCTCCGTGCCCACCGCCCGGCCTGCGGCCCGCTGCAAGGCGGCCAGGGCAGCCCCCGCCAGGATGCTGCTGGTGCCTGCAGGGCACAGAGGAGAGTACCAGCCATGAAACAGCTCTGCCCAGCCCAATCCTGCCCCACCCCGTCCCCCTCCACTGGGCAGAGGCTGGGGAGAGGATTGGAGGCAAAGCTGAAAGGGGGAACGGAGTTGGTGAGCAGCAGGGAGACAGGGCCTGCTCACCAAGGCCAGAGCCATGGGGCAGCTCAGACCAGGTATGCAGCTCAAAGCCGCCCCCAAAGGTACACAGCAGCTGCTCGCTCAGCGAGAGCTTGGAGTGGACACTCACGATCCCCGCACAGATGAAGGCCGCCTTCAACAGCGCCCCTGTGGAGTGAGCAGCATCCGGCAAGGATTTGGTCTCCAGGGGTGGAAACAGACACCCCACCCATCTCAGCCTGGCCTGGGGCTCATCTAGGGGATAAAAGCCCAGCAGTGGTGCAGACCCCATCCCCAAGCCACAAAAGGTCCTCTGGGCTCCATAACACCAGCAAATGTGCCAGCTCTACCTCCTGTGCCTGGGCAGGGTAACGTCAGGGCTCCTCCACCAGACTGGCTCGCCCTCAGGCCAGGCACCCATGGCCTGCAGGGTCTCTCGGGTTCTGCCCCCATCCCCCAGCTGGCTAGGTGTGCCATCCCCACCTGCGCAATTCACAGGTGCCCTGACCTGGGGCATGGGGCTGGCAGTAATCCTGCAGGTCATCCAGGCTCCCGCATACTATCTTCGTGGCCATCTTGTCCTGCCGAGGTCCCAATGCCAGCCACAGCTCGGGCTCTGGGATGCAGCGAGCCCTGGCCCCAATGGGCCGGCGGCCATTCACTCGCACAGCCAGGCCCAGCACTGCCCCACCAAGCTCATAGGCAAGAGGTGGCGTGTCACTCCAGCCCCCTGTGGCAATTGAACAAGACCAAGCTGGTCACAGGGGGTGCTAGCTCAGTTCTGGGGTGGCTACCCTCACCCCTACCCCACCCAAGGGGCTCACCAGAGAAGTCCACTCGAGCCGGGCACTCAGCCACCACCCACTGCCCAGGTGCTGGCAGCTCTACCGGCACCGAGGAGACAAAGTGCTGGGCTGACATCACAGCCTGGCGGATCAGGATCTGCCCAGCCCCCTCGTAGTGGCGGGCAGCTCGTACTAGTAAGGCTGGTCTGCCAGGAGGGAACGGAGAGATGGTGGCATGGAGCCCCAAGCTGGGGGCGGGCTGCTTGGGCTTAGGGACCGACTGCCCTAGGTGACCTGAGGACACTCTACCTCTCTCGGGGTTTCCACCTCCAAGGACGGCAGGGGGCTGCTCCAAGGGTTTTGACATCATTAGCACCCACCTGCTCAGCCACTTGTCCCGCTCCTTGGCAAGTGCCGCCACGCCCCGCGCCAGGTCTCCACACTCCAGGTACGAGAAGGGCCGCACCCACTCAGGGTTGGCAGCTGGCCCACTCCGTAAGCCTCCTTGGCCCTCTGCCATGCAGCCCAGGACATCCGCCACACAGGCCAGTGCCCGGGCTGCCACGCCAGGGTCTCCCACACCAGCTGCCACTGAGGGACCAGGAGTCAGGAGTAGCTGGGGAGGAGGCCCGCCCTCAATGCCCCCTGCCCTCAAGCACCCCAGACCCCTCACACCTCTTCACTTTTGCCCAAGATGTATCCTTGCCTGGGAATGCTCCCCACTCTTTTGCCTGGCAAAGTTCTCATCCCACCAGCCCCAGCCCAGACATGCCTCTGCACCCACAACCCAGGATGCCCTTAATGAGTAACAGCTCAGGCTTGGGGGGCAAACCACCTGGGTTCAGTCTCAGCCCCCCACCAACCAGCTGTGTGGTCGTGAGTGAATAACTGAAATGGGGAATGAGGCAGTCCCTGTGAGGCTAAGGCTGAGTCCCCCAGCCAGAATGCCTGGGTCCCATGCAGGGCGGGCCACGTCCCCCTGGGGCTGTACTGGAGCTCTTCACCCATATCTAGCGCCCCCATATCCAGCACCCATATCCAGCACAGAACGTGCAGGCTTTGCCGACGCTCACAGGACCCAGAGGCTCAGCCCCAGGCCTCCGCCTCTCACCAAACTCCCCATTAACAGGGATGGAGCTTCCCAGAAACCTAAAAGTTAAGTCCATTTGTGTCTTTCCCCTGCTTTAAAGTCTCATGACTCGCTAGTACTCTCAGGTTGATGACCTAGAGGGCAGACAGGGCAGGTGATGCTGGGTCTGGCTTCCCAGCATGGGTGCCCAGCACACTCACCCTGGTCCAGGGTGGCCATCAGGGGCCCAGGACAGCCCTCGCACACAGCAGCCTGGATCAGCGGGCGCAGGCTGAGGTCCTGTCGGGCCTCCAGCACGTGCCGCGCCTTATGCAGGGCCTGGTGGAAGAACAGGTGCCGGCGGGAGGCCAGTGTGGCAGCCCGATCCAGGCACGGCTGCAGCTGCTCCCAGGACAGACGCCAGGAGGCTCGCCAAGCCCGCAGGGCCTTGCTCCCATCCTCCTGGGGGTCCAGCATCCACAGCACGTCCTGGGGCCCCAGGGCCCTCGAGGGGTGGAGCACGGGAAAGAGACGGGCACTGAGAAGGCAGCGCTCAGTGGGGGGCATGTCTGGGTCCCACAGGTCCCAGTCCCTGATGTGGGGAGAAGACACATGAGCAGGAGGGAAGCAAGTGCTCCTGCTTGGTCACCAAGACCCGACCACCTGTCAGCTGGGGGTTGGCTCATTCATGGGGACAGGACGAACTCCAAAGGCAGCACAAGCAGGCAATTCAGGGAGGGAGGCCCAGCTGCCCTGCCTCCTTTCCCAGGCCATTGAACAAAATCCCAAAGCCTGAGCACGGCCAGGAATTTGGAGTTGCCCAGGGAGAAGATGCTAGGGCAAATCAGGCTGCTCGAAACTACCCCAGGGGACTTCTCTGGTGGCACAGTGGTTAGGAAGCCGCCTGCCAGCACAGGGGACACTGGTTCGAGCCCTGGTCCAGGAAGATTCCCACATGCCGTGGAGCAACTAAGCCCACAAGCCACAACTACTGAGCCTGTGTGCCACAACTACTGAAGCCCGTGCGCCTGGAGCCCATGCTCCGCAACAAGAGAAGCCACTGCAATGAGAAGCCCGTGCACCACAATGAAGAGTAGCCCCTGCTCGCCGCAACTAGAGAAAGCCCGCCCGCAGCAATGAAGACCCAAAGCAGCCAAAAATAAATAAATTAAAAAAAAAAAAACTACCCCAGACCGCAGGGATGGTGGGGGGTGGGGCAGGAGCAGAATGAACCTCCAAGCAGCTACGACCCTGGCTGCCGAGGCCCACAGAGGCCCGTGGGGCCACCAACCCTACCGAATGCCTGTCTTCTGGAAGAACTGACTCCAAGACATGTTGAGATACGTTCCGGTCCCCTGTCTCTGGGGGAAGAGAAGGAAGCAGTCAGGGCTGCAGGGGCCACAGGAAGGGGTTAAGGGCAATAAGGCCAGAGGACCAGGATCTGCTCAAGAGGGGACAGGAAAAGAGACAGGGGCACTTAGGCAAGCAAGTTCTGAAACAGCATCAGGTCCTGGAGCTTCCACATTCCAGCCCGGGTGCCTGGAACTTGGAGCAGATTCCTGGCGCCTGACCCTCCATAACTGGCTCTGCAGCCCAAGGCGGGTCACCTCCCTCTCTGAACCTCAGTCTCTGGCCTGAAAAATGGGGATAAGAATCCCCACCCAGCCTGCATCAGAGCAGCTGAGGAGGGAGGTAAAGGCCTGTTGAGACTCTACTGGCTACACTCTCCTCACTGCCTATCCCTCAGGTGAGCGCTCAGAGAGCCCTGCAATAAAGCTGGGCTAGGACCCCCGGTGCTCCCCAAAGCCTAAAGAATGGGGGCGAGGGGAGGCAGGTGAGCACCTACTTCCCAGCTGTCCAGACGGCCAACGAGGGTGAAGGCCCGGCTGCGGGCGCCGTGCAGCTGCACATGGTGTCCCTGCAGGATGAGGTCGTGCAGCTCCAAGCCATGCAGTGCCTCGGACTGGGCCGCGTCCAGGCCACTCACGAAGCAGCCGGTGCCGATGTGAATGGGGCCCTGGCAGGGGAGCAGGCAGGCGTCCTGCGTGGGCAGGTGAACCCCAAGCACGCCCACAAAACACATAGGACCCTGGCTCCTGTACCCTTGCCCTCCCTCTGCCTGCCCTCTCAGGCCTCACCCGCAGGTGGCAGTGCTGCAGGACACTCCCAGGACCCAGCTGGACGGGGCCCTCCAGCAGGCAGCTGACCACAGAGCTCCCGGCCCCCAGTAGCTGCCGCTCCTGTGAAGCCAGGGAGAAAGCTGTGAGGGCCCGGGGCGGGGGCTGCCCCAATTCTCCTCCACAGCCAGGGCCCGAACTCCCGCTGCTCC
>NW_006789896.1:1704460-1714799 GCF_000442215.2 Lipotes vexillifer | reverse complement strand
CTGCTGCTCCCCGCGCCTGTCGGCCAGCCACATCCCTCTCAATATCTCCCTGGCCACAGCCTCAGGCTGACTCCCATCCCATCTTGATTTCTGCTGCTCCCCCAGGGGCATGCTCTCCCTGCCTTCTCTTCCAAAGCAAATCTGCACCCAGTAGTGGAGGTCCCACCAGATGACAGCTGCTCCAGAAAACCTCTCCCACCTGTCCAGCTACCCCTACCCCCGCCACCCTGAGGGCCACCTCTGAACTCTACCTGCCCCATCACCATGAATTTGCCTGAATCCCCAAGCAGACCCTTCAGAAAGGGTGTGGGGGGGGGAATCTTCTCTAGCTGCTCACTCAGACTTGGATGTACAATCCTGAATTGGCCACTTACTGGCTCTGTGATCTTAGGCAAGTAACTTAACCTCTCTGAGCCTCCAGTGACTCACGTGCAAAATGGGGATAATAACACCTACACGCGTAGATAATCTGTCCCAAGCGTGAGCTATTCCCTCCCCTCCCTGCATCCCCCCCCATTCCTACCTGTCTTCAGGTACCCCGTAGGCCCCTCTGCTGGCCTTACCTCCAGGCAGGTCTTACCTCCACCTGGGAGTGCACGACCTGGGCCCCAGGAGCCCCCGGGAATGTGAGACTGTGCAGGAACTCACTGGCTGAGTTGGTCATGTAGTTGTAGCTGCCGTCAGGGACATATGCTGTAAAGATACAAGTACTGACGCCGACACCCTGCATGTTGCATCTCTGACACCAGGCTGGGCCTCCCACCAGAAGACACATCTTCATCAGGGCCTGGGAGGGCAAGCATGGAAATGAACCCGCTGTGCCAATGGGGAAGTTGAGATCCAGAGAGGCTCAGCAACCTGCCCAAAGTCACACAGCTAGAAAGCAGAAAGACCAGGACTGGAACCCAGGAGTGACACAAAGGAGGAAGAGGAGAGTCACCTCAGCAGGGGACTCTGAACTGGGAGAGGGTAATTGTCCAGCCCATGCACTCACTAGGCCTGCCTGGCCCAGGAGCCTGGGGGCCAGGCAGGTGGGGTGGGAGCCTCATTCTGGGGGCCTTCACTCCCATGGCCTCCCCACCCCGGAGAGCCAAGAGGCAGTACCCACCCACTGTGAGGGGCTGATCGCGAAGCTCCCTCCACAGCTCAGCCCGGGCTCCATGCCGATAACCTGCGATGTCCGCATCACCTTGCCCCATCTCTGGGGGCTGCCCCACCAGGAAGTCCTCCCTTCTCACGTTCCGGGCCATGCAGAGCAGGATGTCAAAAAATAGAGACAGCTGGGACAAGGGTGGGAAGCACTGCTATTAGTGGGTTCCTAGGCTGAGCTGGGGCGGTTCCATCTCTAGAGATGCTGACATAGAGAGGGGAAAGGACTGGCCTGAGGTCACACAGCCAGGCTGCCAGTGTCAGTGCCTCTTGCCCAGGCCAGGACCTGCCAGTCCCCAATCCCAGTCACCTGGACAGGCCGGGCTCCGGAGTCCAAGCCCATGTAGGTGCAGGCGTCCAGAGGCGGGCTCACATGGGTGGCCAGGAGGTGCTCGGCAGTTTCCACAGAGAAGAAGACAAGCCCAGAAACCTGGAGGGGGCCCCCACAAGGGTCAGCTGGGAGACCCTGGGGCCAGCCTTGTGCCTGAGTTGGGGAGGGCCGTGTGCAGATGGGCCAAGCAAGGCTGACTGCCACACCGGACAGGATCATTCACCTTCTGGGCCACTCCAGCACCCAGACTCCAGGCTTACTGGAGGCAGCTCCACCAAGGGCCCCTCAGCAGGCAACTTCTAGGACCCCCTCAATATTCAGGTCTCCTCCCAAACACAGTTCTCCATCTTCCCTATAGTCTAGTCCCAGGCTCTCATCCACCACTCGTACCTTTGTCCTTCATTCTAGAAGGATCCCCTGAGTCTGGTTCCAGCCTTTCTCATTTGGGACAAGACCCTGAATTCCAAGGCTACCCCCTCCTCAGATTTTGGCTTCACCTGCTCCCCTGAATACCAGTTCCAGATCTTCCTCAGATTCTGGTTCTAGCCTTCCCCAGAAGGAGTGGGGCTCTGCCCTGGCAGCCATACCAGTGGCACCCGCCCGTCAGGCCTGGCACATCGTTGTATCTCTGCCTCGGTGCCTTGGTAAATAATGTCCAAAACGAAGCCCTACGTGGGAGCAGAAAACAGAGTTAGGGAAGGGAGCAACAGAGGATTACGAAAGAGGGCATGCAAGGGTGTTCTCCAGATGTAAACCCAGGATGCAAGTCTGACAGGCCCCAGCATACTCCTGGGGATACAAGTGCCTGAGACCTCCCCCACCCTGACAGCAGAGGGCAGGCTTCAAATGTCTCCACAGCCCCAAGCCTGGGCACAGAGCCTGGCACGGGATCAGGGGCAATTCATGTTTGGTAAAAGACTAAGTGAGCGCAAGAGCTGCTGCCATGGGGCGAAACTCCTCCAGATCCAGACCATGCCAGAAAGTCCAGGACGAGGCCATCCCAGGATGGCTCAGCTGCCCACGCTGCTACCCCAGGGGCACTACCTGGGAGTCCGTGAGGTAAACACCATGGTTCCGGGCATAGGTCGTGCTCCCCGGAAGGGCAATCACTCTGGCTCCCCGGAAGCTGTCCCAGCTGATCCCTGCAGGTGGGGGAATCAGGAGGCTCTCCAGGGACCCCAATGCAAGGAATGGGGGAATCCCTTCCAGGAGGAGGGCAGGGGAATCCAGGCACCTCTAAAGAAAATATGGTTTCCAAAGCCAAATGGACATTCCTCTGGGAGAATGACAACACCTCACCCCCAAAGTTTGTCCACAGAGCCCTTTGGGGCAAAGGGGGCAGGGCTGGGTATCTCCACTCTACGGACAGGCAGACTGGCCCAGCAGGGGAAGCCCTGCCTCCTGGTCTAAGCTCCATCCTTCAAACCTTAGAGCTGCACTTGTGAACAGGGCAGCAGGCCAGGCCCAGAGACGGGGTGGGTGAGGAGAGGCAGAGCCACGTTGGCTGTGGCTAGGGAAGGCAGTCCCAAGCCTTCTCAGGCTCACCTGGGTTTGGAGGAACAGACAGCAGCATGTCGGTGCTGCAAACCCACACGCCTGGTGGGGAGCCTGGGCCCAGCTGTGGGGAGAAAGAATGAAGCTGGTGGCCGGGCCCAGCCCTTCCTCTGCTCCCACACAGCACAGCCTCGGCCTGTTCCAGGGAGACTCGGGCTGCTGAGGTAACAGGGGCCTCCCTATATCCATGATGCCGATGCCAGCCCTCCCGCCTACTTCCTGAGGCCATACCTCCCCCCAGTGCGGCCAATACTAACATCCTGAAGCTCTAACTAACTCCAGGTACCCAAAGCCATTGTTCCTGGCATCCCCTGTCTGAGCCAGCACAGACTATGGCTGGTGGCTCAGCAGCAAAGCAGCAGGACAAGGTCCCATGGCAGCTGCCTGTCTCACCCGATGGCTCATGATGTCCAGCAAGCAGTCCAAGTTGCAGACCACGGCCTCCACAGGGGCCTGGGGGTTCTCCACAGGGAGGCAGGTGAAGGCCCGGCCACAGTCATCGAAGGGGAAGTCTCGGCCCTGGGGCGGGAGCAGGGACAGGCAGAAGAGCTTGAGGCAGAGAGCCTGGGCAGAAAGCCATCAAGCTAGAGGACTTTTACCAAGTGTGTTCTCATGTGATTTTTTAAATTACATGATTATGTCAAAAAATTAGCAAATGCAGATACACAAAAAGAAAAACAATCCCTCAGGGATAACCATTGCCCTCATTCTGAGGTTATGCCCTTTCATATACCTCATATGCATACTATTTTTTTGTTGTTGTTTACAAAAATGAAAAAGACAGAGACAACAGAATTTCACACACATACAAGAGTACAAGTCAAACTGGAGAAAGATTGGGACCCATATCAATGTCAATATCCTGGCTGTAATTATACTATAGTTTTGGAAAATATGACCATTGGCGAGATCTGGGCAAAGTTTACAGAGGCTTCCCTCTGGATTATTTCTTAAATGTGGATCTACAATGATCTCAATCAAAATTCCAATTAAAAAGGCTGAGATGGGCTTCCCTGGTGGCGCAGTGCTTGAGAGTCCGCCTGCCGATGCAGGAGACGCGGGTTCGTGCCCCGTTTCGGGAAGATCCCATATGCCGCGGAGCGGCTGGGCCCGTGAGCCATGGCCACTGAGCCTGCGCGTCCGGAGCCTGTGCTCCGCAAATGGGAGAGGCCACAACAGTGAGAGGCCCGCATAACGCAAAAAAAAAAAAAAAAAAAAAATGCTGAGATCATTCTATACAAACTTGTGTGGCTGGCCTTTTTCACTGAACAATGAAAATATATTCACCGATGCTCACAGTGAACCAGGCCAGGCCCCAATTTAAGCCTTTGATGGGTCATCTCAGCACATCCACATGAAGTAGGAACTGTTGCCATCCTCATTTTACTGATGAGGAAACTGAGGCCTGGAAAGAGTCAAGTGACTTGCCCCAGGTCACAGAGCTGGTCAATGCACAGGTCGCTGCAGAGAGTTAAATGGACCTTTCAATCATTGTCTAATATTCCACCAGGAGGATATGCTGTTTATATTTAACCGGTTCCCTATTTTGGACACCTGGATTAATTGTATTTCTGATTCTTCAGGATTTGCACAATGTCCACTGGCACACAAAGGCAGAAGACCCCTAAAGTCCCATCCAAACTCAAGGATTGACCATCCTTCTGCATGGCCCCTGTCCAGCATTCTACTGACCATGTGCAGGATGAGGATCCAGGCCGAGTGCAGAACATCTGATGTGACCACCTATCAAAAGTGGAAGAGCACTGTTCACAGAGGTCTGGGCGGATGGCACCCTCTTGTGCAGGGAGAGACCCCAGCACAAGTCCACACAAGAACCAAAGGGGGGACTTCCCTGGTGGCGCAGTGGTTAAGAATCTGCCTGCCAATGAAGGGGGGCACGGGTTCGATCCCTGGTCTGGGAAGATCCCACATGCCGCGGAGCAACTAAGCCCGTGCGCCACAACTACTGAGCCCGTGCGTCACAACTATTGAAGCCCATGCGCCTAGAGCCCGTGCTCTGCAACAAGAGAAGCCATTGCAATGAGAAGCACGCACACTGCAACGAAGAGTAGCCCCCGCTTGTTGCAACTAGAGAAAGCCCGTGTGCAGCAACGAAGACCCAACGCAGCCAAAAATAAATAAATAAAATTAATTAATTTTTTTAAAAAAAGAACCAAAGGAACAACCAGCAAGGTCAAGACCAATGGCCACAGGCAGGCACGAGGCAGCCCTGGCCACTCCTGGATAAGGAAGCACAGCAGCCTTCCAGTTGGGCCACTCCCCTGTCCCCTGTTTTTAGGGAAGGCTGCAGGCGGGAACGTGGGGCTGGCTAGCGGGTGACTCACAGTAAGTCAGCTTCATGGCAACCACACAGTGGTCCCCTCCCCTGCAGGTGCCACCCCCACTGCCAGAGCGTGTCCATGCCTGTGACCACCCTCACTGCCTGTGCCAGGGTGCCATGCAGGCAAGGTGACCTCGTGAAGTGGCTGGGTGTGTGTGGGACGTGGGCCCACGTTCTACGCACTGGGGGCCACTGCACCTCAGTTCCAGCAAACCACTGCTATGTGGGAAGGAGAGTCCAGGGTAGCAAGATGAGATTTCTCAAGGGAAGCCAGAAAGCCTAACTCCTAGATACTGGCTCTGACTTTCTAAAACCACTACAAAGGCTGCCCCTGCCTTCTGCCTTCACCTGGACGAGTCTGCTCAATCTACAGATGCAAAAACTGATGCCAAACCAGAACTGGGCAGGAAAATGGAGCCCGAAGATCTGGGGACCTTGGAAAGGCTCTGTTTGAAGCCCCCATCCCTGCTGTGCCCAAGGGGGCACTTGAGGAGCACTCACAGTGAAGCCTGCACGGGCACTCAGGTGCTCAGCAGCCACCAGCAGGGCGTTGAGGGTAGCTCCTCCACTGCCCACACGAACCTCAGGGTCTTCCACGGCCAACAGCAGCGTCCTGGTGGGGATCTGCTCTCGCTTCTGCCGTATCTCCAGCTCTGCGGTCAGAACATGACTGGGACCTGTCCCCCAGCCTCTCCACCCTGGTCCCAAGCACCTCAAGCAAACCTCCTGACAGCCATTATTTAATCTTCTTTGATTTAGCAGCTTTTCATCTAGTAGCTCATTAGATCTTTTCCCAACTCAGTGAGGTAAGTACAATTACTCCCATTGCACAGATGAGAAAACCGAGTCTCAGTGAAGTAACCTATGTCGGAGGTCACGTGGCTAGGAAGAAGCAGAATCTGGGTTTGAACCCGGGTCTTCCCAGCTCCTGGGGCTGTAGGGGTATGTGACAAGGAAAGGGGAGAGGGTTCCACATTAGGGGCAGAGTGGAGAGGGAGGTCAACTACCTCTCTGGAAGACCTCGACGCTGTCCTTGTACTGGCATGTCAGGATGATGACCGTCCAATCAACCCCCTTCGGCTGCTCCATTCTGGCCAAAGTTGAGGAGCTTCCAGGGCAGAGATACGGGTATATGTGAATTTGTTTAAAATTATCATACCCTAAAATTGATTTCTTTGGTTGTAAGTAGTTTTATGAATTTTAATACATGTATAGATTCTTGTGGTTACTACCACCATCTGCATCTAAAAAAGCTCCCACATGCTAACCCTTTACAGTCACACCCTCCTCCATCCCTCACCCCTCTCAACCAGCCATCTGTTCTCCAAAGCTATAGTTGGAATGTAATCTTTTGAGATTGGCTTCTTTCACTCAACATAATGCCTCTGAGATTCATCCAAGTTGGCTATGCATATCCATAGTTCTTTCTCTTTTTTTGCCAAGCAGTATTCCGTCGCATAGACATCGCACAGTCTGTTTCTCCACCCACCCACTAAAGGACACCTGGGCTGCTTCCAGGTTTTGGTAATCATGAATAGAGCTGCTATAAACATTCATGTGCAGATTTAGAGTGAACATAAGACTTCATCTCTCCAGGCGGACACCTAGGTGTGGGATTGCTGGGTCACGTGACGAGTGTATCTTTGACTTCATCAGTCTGGGTGCATGACATTTCCTCAGGAGAGGAAGTTAGGGGAGCGGGGCGGGGTTGACAGGGGGTCCCACCTTAAAACAAGGGGCTGCCCTTTCTGCACCGCAGGCCCCTCATCATCCAATCATTGGCACTGAGCTGCAGGGAGGGACGCTCTAACTTCTAGGCTCCCGAGGCTGAGGGCAATTCCCCTGAAAAGAGGGAAGCTCTGGGAGAGGTGCACCAGTTTGTTCAAGCGCAGCATGCTAACAGCACCCACTACAGGGACCTCAGAGGGGACCTCCCCTCCCAGAGGCTCCAAGCCAGAAGGGGGCTGCAACCCCACCTTTCAGCCATCTTCCTCCAGGGCACTCTGAGCAAGTGAGGGGAAGGTGAAGCCAAAGCTATGGCTTCACCCACTCCTATCCCCCAACACTCCTTTCCTACCAGATAAGAAACCAATCTGACTGCAGAGGCCCTGGCCTCCCCAAGACCCCTGTGGACGAGTCCCTAGGAGTGCGCTGGCATCTACCTCTGGCAGGGTCCCAGTTGCTGTCCCATGCAGCAGCCCACCCCCACCTCTTCCCTCCAGCCCCCAAAGCTCAGTGTGGGGAGGGCCGGTGGAGTGAGCTGCATGCCACCCCAGAAGTGCCCTGAGCACACGTCCATCTGCAGTCAACCCGAGCCGGAGCCAACAGGAAACCTGAACCTCAGGAACGGTTTCTTCCTATGCCAGACTCTGCTGCCACCAAGCCTATGGTTAAGGCTGACAGACACTGCCACTTAGCAACGCTCATACTCCCACGAGCTTTCAGGGAAAGCTTCCACCACTAACAAAAATTGCTCTGTTCCCTGTTCAGCTCAGGAGGGAAATCCAGAGGGGAAGCCTGAGCTAGAGATCTTGGCTAGGCATCTGAGGTCAAAGGCATTCCCCAGGTTACCCATCTGGCCTTCCCAGTAAAGGGGGTGGCTGGGGACTCCAGACTGGCCGCCAACTCCCTGTGTGATCTTCGGCACCCCTAACCCTCTCTGGCCTCCTGTGGTAGGGAGTGTAACGGATAGATGCCCCCATCTTGTTCACACAGAGGCCATGCTTCCCACCAACCAATGACATGAAGACAGACCCACTCCTACAAGATGGGGATCCTCTGACAGGCACTCTTGGCTCCAGAACTCCCCATCAACCCAAGAGAAACTGTCTTACAACCGCACTGCAGTCTGAGAGCTTTCTACCCATACCTCCTTTCTTCCTTCCGGTGCTGTCACAGGAAGCAGAACTGAAAACTGACAGCTCTCCCTGCTTCCTCCAGCTCCCTCCTCTTCTTCCCTCCCCCAATAAACCTCTTGCAAGTCTAATCCCATCTTGTTCTCTGCTTCTCTGAGGAGCTAAACCAACATGAGAGTATATCACCTTCCTCTTGGGACTGCCAAAGGAAAAATTACTGTAAGAACCTCTAAATTAAAGTCTGGGAAGTACTTTCTTTATCCTTAAAGATGAAGAAACTGAGGCACAGAGAGATTAAGTGACTTGACCAAGGTCACACAGCTAGCAAATGGTAGAGCCAAATTTGAACCCAGACACCTTTTTTCCAGAGTCCATTCTCTTAACCCCTACACTGAATCTACTTTGTAGGCTGGAAAAAAGAACAGACGTACTAAATATATGTAAAGTGCCCAATACAATGTGACAATGAAATGGGGATGGCATTAATGATAATAGCCACTAGAAGTGAGCTCATCCACCCATTCTGACCCATAGTTAAGACACTATGATTTTTCATCTTCACAACACCACTGCCAGGTAAGTATTCTGTCCACTTTACAAATGCTAGTTGATGCTGCATCCGTGACTGGGACCTGGGTGTCTCAGATTCTTATTTAGGTGATGGTGATAATGATGTTTGATCCCAAGCAAACGTGCTAAAAGAGAACAAGGAAGAAATGCCCCAAGGAGAGTCCAAAGGTCTGAGCCCGGTTTTGGCATAGTGACTGAGAGTCATGAGCAGATGACAGGTCACAGGCAGAGGAGGGAGGATGGCATGATCTGGACTGTACTCTACTAGAAACTGGAGCAGAGGAATAGTCCTGGGCTGGGAATCAACCCCCAGAGGCTGTCCCCAACTCTCCCTCTTCCTGTGTGATCTTGAGCAGGTTACTTAACCTCGCTGAGCCTCAGTTCCCTAACTGAAAACTGGGGCCAAGATACCAACCTCCTAGGATGGTTGCATTAAATAAAACAGAAAAATATGTGGCACACAGCAGGATCTCAATGAATGGTAGTTCTCTCCAGTGAGGAAAAGCAACAGGAGAGTTCGACTTGACCCTGGAGCAGGTTGGAGCGAAGGCTCTGATATATTCTCTGGGTCAAAGATGCCCCTGTAGAAGAAAAAAATCAGGGAAGGCCTGGGAAAATCAACCAAGGCTAAGTAGCATGCCTTGCCCAATCAGACTAAAGGGTATTATGAGAACACGAAAGGTGGAACAGTACTGGTGGCATAGGGAGTGTCTTCTTCAGGCACCACGCCAGAGACACATTGAAGTATCAGCTCATGTGACCCACTCAACAGCCCTATGAATTGAATTTTACCACACCTACGTTATATTTAAGGAAATTGTAGCATAAAGAGATGAAATGGCCTGCCCAAGGGCATAAACAGCTTCTACAGGCAGGTCAGGTGTATCCAACTCCAAGATTCTTGTTCTTACCCACCCTGTGGAAACAAGACATCTTTCCTGGAGTCTTTAACCTCTGTCATACCTGATATTTGTACAGAAATCTTACATAATACAGGCCTCTATCCAATATTCTGCACACTTCCAACAGAACTTTATCTACTGAGGCCAAGTTGAAATAGTTATTAATGTCCTCAGCCACACGCTGCCTAAAATTAGGATAGGGAAGGGGAGCCAGGGACAGAATAAAATAGTAAGGCCTCTTCATATTTGCTTTCTGAAGAGAAGTGGGGCAGGGATTTTGCATTTTAAGGGGAAAAAGTGGCCCCACGGAGGAATCTGATTTGTCTTCTGGGAAGCGAAAAAAGGCAGAAGGAAGGTGATTGGGAGTAAAATTACATTGCAAATTACACAAACGTCATATAATTGAGATTTGTGGATAATGACGAGCCCCGATGGGGTAAACGGAGGCAGGAAAAGCGACCTCAAAGGAAAAATCACCAGCGCCAGCATCCAGAGGCCCACCTGCCTGTGGTCTCTGTCCCGGGCGTCCCCAGGTCCCGGAGCTCCTGTAGAAAGACCCAGGCCAACGGGTTGAAGGACCCGCAGACGCCCCTTGGAGCAAGTGGGCGCCCAGGGGCTGCTGCAGAGTTCCCCGACG
>NW_006789896.1:1694115-1704426 GCF_000442215.2 Lipotes vexillifer | reverse complement strand
GCTCTTCCCTGTCAGGAACCAGGCAGCCAGTGGCCCGGCTCAGTCCTGCGGGTCCAAGAGTGTGGAAGGGAGGCGGAGAAACGCCGCAGAACACTGGGTGTGCCGTACCGGTATCCGCGCGGTCTGACATACGTGCCTCCGCCGGCTCTCGGCACAGCAGGATCTTTAACGCGGGGCTGTGCGTGCCTTCGCGGCGCACCCTGGGAAATGTAGTTTCAGCCCTCCGCCCGCCCTGGCTTGTCCTCCCCAAAAGCCCAGCTCGGAGCTATCGCCTGAGCCAGCGGTGATGGTCAGGGCAGCGCTTTCCTAAAGGGCAGTGATTCTCCCCTTCGAGAAGGGAGGTAAGGGGAGAAGGCGGCTCCGCTGGACAGCAAAACTACAACTCCCAGAGGAACCAGTGCGTTGTAAAGACAAAACTCGTTTTCTGAGACTCGGGGTTCCAGGTTTGTGTTTTGTTCGTTTGTTTAACCGCCTGGCGGGGGCCGTGGTGCCGCCGCGTTTCCCCGAAGAGACACAAATCAAACCCGGAGGAAAAACCCCACAGATGTTCGAGCGTAAGCGACTACAGTTGGATTGGCAATTGGCCATGCTTTCGCGGGTTCATTATGTGGGTCCTTCCGGTAGAAACTTTTCAACTCTGTAGTGGGAAAAAGATCTGTGGCTTTTTTGGAAAAGTTATGAATGGCAGCATTGTTCGTAATAGCGGAAAACTGGAAACTCTCTCTCCGGGGTACTGGGAAAATAAACTAGGCACATCCATGCAATGGAATACTATGCAGCAGTTAGAAATAATGAGCTAGATCTACATGTTCAATAGGGAAAAGTGTTCAAGACACTTCGTTAAAGAACATTATGTATGGGAATCTACTCATGTCAAAAATAATGTATGCGGGGCTTCCCTGGTGGCGCAGTGGTTGAGAGTCCACCTGCCGATGCAGGGGACACGGGTTCGTGCCCCGGTCAGGGAAGATCCCACATGCCGCGGAGCGGCTGGGCCCGTGAGCCATGGCCGCTGAGCCTGCGCGTCTGGAGCCTGTGCTCCACAACGGGAGAGGCCACAGCGGTGAGAGGCCCGCGTACCGCAAAAAAATAAAAATAAAAATAATGTATGCGGACATATAGTACATGTGGATAGGAACCGGACTGGAAGGAGCACCCTCTGAGGTGGAGACTGCCAGGGATGGGGATAGGCAGGGAGAACTTGAGCTTTATTTGTATTGTTTGAATTTTTCTTATGAGAATATACTTGCCAAATCTAGTGTCCTTAGTAGGGAGCCTTCGAGGCCCAAGGGGTCAGTCTTAGAGAAGATGAGGGATTCTGCTCTAACTCTGTGTAACCTTGGCCAGTCACTTGGCTATTCTGCCTCCTTGTCTTTATCTGTAAAATGGGGTAATAATAGTGTCAAATGCCTAAGATTCTTATGAGGATAAGATAAATAAATTCTTGACTCCATAGTAAATGCTCCAAAAATATTAACCATTATTATGATGATTGTTGTTATTCCCATTCAGACTCCTTAAAGCTGGATCAATGGTTTGTTCACTATTGTATCCTCAGTCACTAGAACGTGCCTGGGACATTGTAGGTGGTTAAAACAATTTGGGTTTGTATTGTTTGTTTTTTTGTTTTTTGGGGTTTTTTTGGCTAGGATCCTAGCTTGCGGGATCCTAGTTCCCCAGCCAGGGATCAACGCCGGACCTTGGGTCCTTGGCAGTGAAAGCGTGGAGCCCTAACCACTCTCCCACCAGGGAATTCCCAACAATTTGTTGAATGAAGGAATGAATAAAGAGCAGTCCCCTACTCAGCTCCTACTACCCCGCCTCCTCCCCCAAATCTCTCTGCTTCTCTCAGTCTTCTCACTAGAGTCATCCCCCCTCTTCACTTGGCCCAGGTCTCATCCTCCTTCCCCCACTTCAGCACCTGCTCTCTTCTACTGTGAACCCAGCAGGCCTCTAGGGAAGAGATGAGCTGCCTCCCACTGCTGCTGTTCTCAGCAACGCAGATCCCCACTCTGCAGTGGAGTGGAACGCAGGGATGCCTGCAGCCGCAGCGTGGCAGGGGCTCAAGGAAAACAGCTCCGAGGAGCTCAGAGGCCAAGGGCTTCACCCCACCTCCTAGGGCGGGCATGCTGGCCACGTAGGGAGTGGCTCCAAGGCCGCTAGCGAAGATACTCACAGAAGGCTTTTTTTTTTTTTTTTTGCGGTACGCAGGCCTCTCACTGTTGTGGCCTCTCCCGTTGTGGAGCACAGGCTCTGGACGCGCAGGCTCAGCGGCCATGGCTCACGGGCCCAGCCGCTCCGCGGCATGTGGGATCTTCCCGGACCGGGGCACGAACCCGTGTCCCCCGTGTCTCAACCACTGTGCCACCAGGGAAGCCCCAGAAGGCTTTTTAATAAGATAAAGCCCTCAGCAGCAGAAACAAAAGCATGTAGCTCTCCACTCCACGGTCTGGGGTAGACAGAGTCATGAAAAAACATTCTGATGCTATAATATAGAGTAGATTCTAGTGGTTAAATACAGGGTTTGGAATCAGACAACTCCTCCCCAGTTCTCATCACTTTCTGACAGTGTGAGCAAGCCACTCAAATTCTTTGAGCTCAGCTTTCTTCCTCAGTAAGAATACAACAGTATTTGCCTAACCAGGTTGTTGGGAGGGTTCAATGAGCCAATGCATATAAAGGGTCTGGCACGGAGTAGGCATCCAACTTCCTTATTAAACAATTATTCTGCCAAAATGTAAGGGTGCAAGTCTGGAAGGCTTCTTGGAGGAGGTACAATCTGCAGGACCCTACATGAGATATGAGGCTGCTGGTAGCAGGAAATCCCTCTGGGAGCCAGGATTACCCACAGGGATATCTTAGGTTGAATTCCCTAGATGCCTTAGGTTGAGTTCTCAGAGCCTGAGAAAGGGATTCTTGTGCAAATGATCTCTTAGGGCAGTGAGGGAGGCAGAATAGGGCAGGGGAAGAAGCCAAGCAAAGATGTCGGTTCAGCTAAGTCTAGCCTCAGTCTGATCCTCTGGGGAGCTCTGGAGCGTAACATACATCACAAGGTTTATCCCTCTTAGAAGCAAGGGAGCTGCACTTTTTACCCCACATCAGTCATTCGTGGGCTGTGGGCAGGCCAAGGGGAGGGAGGGAAAGGAGGGCATCTCCAGGCAAAGCAGCTCACAGGGACTGACACCAGTTCTTCAGAGAAGGGTGCATCTATGAGACATTAGCCGCCAGCACTCACAACAGCAGGGGAATGGGAGCAACCATCCCTGTAAAGGTATATAACCAAGAGTATTTATGGCCAGGGGACTGGCAAAGAGATGGGAACTGGATGAAGAAAATGGGGAGAGGATATTAAATTCTCCTACTGGGTCTTCCAAGGAGAAATTGAAGCAGCTGATATGTTTTTGTTTGTTTGCATTTTTTTTTTTTTTTTTTTTTTTTTTTGCGGTATGCGGGCCCCTCACTGTTGTGGCCCCTCCCGCTACAGAGCACAGGCTCCGGACGCGCAGGCTCAGTGGCCATGGCTCACGGGCCCAGCCGCCCCGCAACATGCGGGATCTTCCCGGACCGGGACACGAACCCGTGTCCCCTGCATCAGCAGGTGGACTCTCAACCACTGCGCCACCAGGGAAGCCCTGTTCGTTTGCTTTTATTTTTTGCCGTACCACACAGCTTGCAGGATCTTAGGGATCCCACAGGGATCGAACCTGTGCCCCCTGCAGTGGAAGTGCAGAGTCCTAACCACTGGACCGCCAGGGAAGTCCCTGGTATGGTTTTATAAATTTATTAATTTATTTATTTTGGCTGTGTTGGGTCATTGCTGTGCGCGGGCTTTCTCTGGTTGCGCCGAGCGGGGGCTACTCTTCGTCGTGGTGCGCGGGCTTCTCATTGCCGTGGCTTCTCTTGTTGTGGAGCACGGGCTCTAGGTGCACAGGCTTCAGTAGTTGTGGCGCATGGGCTCAGTAGCTGTGGTTTGCAGGCTATAGAGCACAGGCTCAGTAGTTGTGGCGCACGGGCTTAGTTGCTCCGCGGCATGTGGGATCTTCCTGGACCAGGGCACGAACCTGTGGCCCCTGCATTGTTAGGCAGATCCTTAACCACCGCACCACCAGGGAAGTCCCCTCGTATGGTTTTAAATAACCAAAACCCAGACCTGATAGGATTACCAAATAGTTAACCCTTTCTGGAGAGCTAATAAGTGTACTTTATAATTAAGTGGCCCATCTTCTCCAATGCCTGATTTGCCTTTGCCAAATATCTTATGCAGTATTTTTCAAAAGGTGCTGCTATAGGATGTTAACAAGTGTTGCTGTAGAGGAGGTACAGATCCATAAAACAAAGGTAGAAAGGTTTATTTTCTTCCCACAACTTTTAAACCAATATACTGGATAAACAAAAAGAATGGAATATTATTCAGCCATAAAAAGAATGAAATGCTAATACATACTGCAACATGGATGAGTTTTGAAAACATTATGTAAAATGAAAGAACTCAAACACAAATAACTACATAGTGTATGATTCCATTTATATGAAATGTCCGGAATTGTTAAATCCATAGAGACAGAAAACAGATTAATGGTTGCCAGGGACTGGTGGGAAGAATGGGGGGTGATCACTTAATGGGTAGAGTTTTCTCTTGGGATGATAAAAATGTTTTGGAACTAGATAGAGGTACTGGTTACAAAACATTGTGAATGTACTAAATACGCTGAATTGTATGCTTTAAAATGGTCAATTTTACGTTATGTGAATTTCACCTCAATTTAAAAAAACAATCAGGACAAGCTCAGTGTGCTTGTTGCTAATGGGGTGTCACTGTTCTCAGGCCTTCTCAGTGGACACAGATAAGGAAAAAAATACCTATATGCATGGGGAACCTCTAGGCTAACCTATAAAGCATTTCACAAACAGGTTAGAGAATCCTTTTTTGAGAGCATCTCACAGGACCTATAATGTAGAAGGCTGACCCAGCGCATGGAACATTGGTGGAAATGTTTTTGTTTGTTTGGGGTTTTTGTTTGTTTGTTTTGGGGGGATGACTTTTGGTTTTGGCCAAGCCACAGGGCATGCAGGATCTTAGCTCCCCAACCAGGGAACGAACCCGAGCCCCCTGCAGTGGAAGCGCAGAATCTTAACCACTGGACCACCAGGGAAGTCCTATGACTCCTGTTTTAATCAGCACTCTTCTTCTGCCTTTTTGTATAACTTTGGAGAAACTGTTTCTCTGAGCTGGGACTTACTTTATACACCAGACCAATGGTCTCCACTGATATAATTGAAAGGACTGTAAAAAGAGTTTAACACTTTTAAAGTCTGTCAGAGTGCTTTACTAGGTTTCAAGCTCCAAGAAGATAGGGTCTAAGTCTTCGATATCAGTAATTTTCACAGTGCCAGCCAGTGGGCTTTCCACATAGGCACACACGTAGGAATAGGTAGTACACACATTTCTATGGAAGACTGTGGACCAAGCACTTTACCTCCCTGAGCTATCTGCCAATTCAGTTCTGCCAGAGGCTAAGAAATAATTAATTTGATCAACATTTCTGGAAGGTCTGTTTGGACCTACAAAAGCCGGTCCTCTGCTCTCCAGTAGTCTGTTATCTAGTGAAGTAATGATAACAAAAGACACCATTAGTTGAAGCTTCCCCAGTTCCATTCATTTAATCTTTAATCTGGATCATCAACATTTAGATCATTTTTAATCTTTGCTCTTACAATGCTATAACAGATATCCATCTCTATATGTAACTAAGAACATGTGCGGATAGGATATCTTCCTAGAACTTACTAGGTCAAATTGTGTGTGCATGTGCAATTTGAAAATATTACCAAGTCTCTTTTCATAGAGGCTGTATGGATTTCCAGCCACATTGGCAGTGGCTGGAGAATCCTTGTTCCCCACACACTTGCCAAGATAGCTATCAAGCTTTTTGATCTTTGCCAATCTGATAGGTGAAAAATGATATCTCAGTGTGGTTTTAATTTGCATTTCTTCTATTAAGAGTGAAGCTCTGAGAAAATAAGTGTTGGTTAGAATGTGGAGAAATTGGAACACTTGTGTACTGTTGGTGGGAATGTAAAATGGTACAGCCGCTGTGGAAAACAGTACGGTGGCTCCTCAAAAAAATTAAAGACAGAATTATCATATGATCCAGGAATTTCACTTTTGGAATATATCCAAAAGAACTGAAAACAGGAACTCAAAGAGATATTTGTAAACCCATGTTCATAGCATCATTGTTCACAATAGCTAAAAGATGGAAGCAACCCAAGTGTCCATCATTGGATGAATGGATAAAATGTGGTATATACATACAATAGCATATTATTCAGCCTAAAAGAAGAAGGAAATCCTGACACATGCCACAACATGGATGAACACTGAGAACATTATGCTAAGTGAAATAAGCCAGACACAAAAGGACAAATATTGTCTTCATACTTACATGCCTTGATAGTCAAATTCATAGAGACAGAAACTAGACTGCTGGTTGTCAGAGGCTGGGAGGAGAGGAAAATGTGGGGAGTTATCCTTTAATGGGTATGTAGTTTCAGTTTGGGAAAACCAAAAAGTTCTGAAGATAAATGGTAGTGTTTGTTGTACGATAACGTGAATGTACTTAGTGTCACGGAACTGTACACTTAAAAATGGTTAAGATGGGGCTTCCCTGGGGCGCAGTGGTTGAGAGTCCGCCTGCCGATGCAGGGGACACGGGTTCGTGCCCCGGTCCGGGAGGATCCCACATGCCGTGGAGCGGCTGGGCCCGTGAGCCATGGCCGCTGAGCCTGCGCGTCTGGAGCCTGTGCTCCACAACGGGAGAGGCCACAGCGGTGAGAGGCCCACGTACCGCAAAAAAAAAAAAAAAAAAGGTTAAGATGGTCAGTTTTATGTGTATTTTAGCACAATTTTTTAAAAAGGAGTGAAGCGGACTTCCCTGGTGGTCCAGTGGTCAAGACTATGAACTTCCACTGTACGGGGCACAGGTACCAGGGAAACTAAGATCTCTCATGCCACGAGGTGTGGCCAACAAACAACAACAACAAAACATAAAAAAGAGTGAAGCTTTGCATCTTTTCATGTCACAGCCATTTGTGTTTCCTTCTCTGTGAACTGTCCATTTATATTCTTTTCACATTTCCTGTTGTTCCTTGGTCATCTTCTTACTGATTTACAGAGCACTTTGTATTAGCCTTTTACCCTGATATAAATTGCAAAATTTTCTTCCATTTTCCTGTTGACTTGGTTTTTGTTGTGTTGTTGTTTTTTTTTAAATAAACTTATTTATTTATTTATTTTTGGCTGTGTTGGGTCTTCGTTGCTGCATACAGGCTTTCTCGAGTTGCGGTGAGCAGGGCCTACTCTTCGTTGCCGTGTGCGGGCTTCTCATTGCGAGGTTTCTCTTGTTGCGGAGCATGGGCTCTAGGCGCTCAGGCCTCAGTGGTTGTGGCTCGCAGGCTGTAGTTGTGGCACACGGGCTTAGTTGCTCCATGGCATGTGGCATCTTCCCGGACCAGTTGCTCCACGGCATGTGGCATCTTCCCGTGTCCCCTGAATTGGCAAGCAGATTCTTAACCACTGCACCACCAGGGAAGCCCTTGTTGTGGTTTTGGTTTTTAGCTAGGTATGAGGTAGAGATCTGACTAAACTTTTAAGAACCGTTTTATAAATTATAAATTAGGAGTTTGGGATTAACATATACACACTACTGTATATAAAATAGGTAAACAACAAGGACCTACTATGTAACACAGGGAACTATACTCAATATCTTGTAATAACCTATAAAGGAAAAGAATCTGAAAAAGAATACATATATATCCATAAAAGAATCACTTTGCTGTACAGTTGAAACTAACACAACACAGAACTGTGTACCTTGCTCTGGATCACACAGGCCATTAGGGTGGGAGCTGCCAAATGAGTCATACAGAAAGCCAGGGAGGGAGGGAGCCAGCTCCACTTTGCACCTTGCTACTTAGTAGCTGTCTGCCTCCAAAGCCCGGTGCTCACATCCACCATGTTCACTTCCTGTTCCACTGCTTTCCTTGCTCTGGATGCTCACCAACAAAGGTAGGCTTTTAAGAGAATGAGGCAAATTCAAGTGCTACCCGAGGGGTGATATTCACCGGTGGCTGTGCGGCTGAGGCAGTTGGGAAGAACCTTGTGGAAGAACGAAAACTCAAGGTAGACTTTGGAGAGTCAGGCAGAATTGTGGATGGGTGGAGAGGATAGGAAAACACAACCGGCAAGGGAAAATGGGTAAAAACCGATTTGATATCTAACTGGGAGGTAGTCAGGGTGATGATGGGGCTTCCTGTTGGAGTTGAGGGATAGAGAAGGTCTGTCTGTCTTGCCCATGAAAGGACATCTTAATTCTGCCTGGGTAATCTGCTAACAGAGCTTTGGGAGATGGATGTAAATTCAAAAAGGCTAATTACCTTCTGCCTGTGAGGGAGTGTTGCCATTGCATGTGACTCCGGTACTGAGGCAAAGCCCTTATAGGAAGGGCCTGGCAGCTGGTTTTAGGGGCAGAGCATGGGTTTGCATGTCGATTACTTAGCCCCTCTACGGTCTGTGACGGACACACACACACACACACACACACACACACACACACACCCAAAAAAAAAACAGAAAAGCACTCAAGTGTCAACATTAGTTAGGGCCCAATGCCTCTGGTGGCCTCTTGGCTACTTGCCCAAGGACCTCGCAATAACTTGCCCTTTGGCCCTTGGTGGATGGGAGGAAGGCTAGAGCCTGGGGCCCAAGAACTCATAGCGCATACCCACTTTGTCAAAGATAAACAAAGCCAGGCACTAGTTAAAGTAGTAAGGACAGATTTTAACCAATATATTATCGCAACAGTATATTGCAACTTCTATTTGCACAGAGGTGACTGGGCCTTTTAAAGGGAGAATGAGGGATTATGGAGGGAGGTGAGCAGGGGCTCCGTTGAGTCAGGGATGTGAAAAATTACAAAGGGTTGGTCAGTGTAAATGCTGATTAGGCCAGCTGTATTTGTTAGCTGGCAATTATTGAAGTTAGGACTCCACCCACCCACAGAGCCTGGGAGACAGAGGCCCTATCCATTCCAATGATTACATTTCAAGGGAATGGCTTTCAGGTCCTTGAGAAAGACACATAATACATATACATCTGATATACACCTCAAAGCGACAGGAAGAAGTCACAGTTGTAAGCCCTTTTTAGTATATGCTCTAAGAAAGGGGTGGTGGTGGGGAGCTTATTACAGGTGTTGTCTAGAACAAACAGTAAATTCTGGAGCTTTCCCTGGCAGGCAGTTTAAAGGGGGTTAGGGTCATCCTATGTATGTGGCCTTGAGGTGTTAGAAACTATGGAAACTATGTTATTGGGTTTAAGTCTTTTAATGTGGGCGGAGGAGGGTGGATAAAATTATTTGTGTTGAGAGTGTAGGCTTTGTTTGTGGGTTTTTTTTGGCTGCCCCTCACGGCATGCAGGATCTTATTTCCCCAACAGGGATTTAACCCATGCCCCCTGCAGTAGAAGCTCGGAGTCTTAACCACTGGACCACCAGGGAAGTCCCAAGAGTGTAGTTTTTATAGGCCAAGGTTGACACCTATTGGAGAAGAGGGCCCAGAGGAGCCTGGCTAGAGTTTGGTGGAGCAGAGAATATTTGTCATCTCACAGCTGAAAGAATCTGAGATCGTGCCTGAGGGTGAAGGTCACCAAGTTCCCCCTTCTGAGGTTTGTAGCTCCCAGAAAATCATGTGGTAAGTAGGGTCTACCTGGGTAGGTGTGAGAGTCACTCTCTGCTACCTGACAAATCAGGAATCCACCTCCCCACCTCTCAATCCTCCGGCCTGTTATAGGTCATCATACACCCAGAAGCAGAGGATACCACTGAGCTGACCCTATCCTATAGGTTTGAGATTTCAACCCCTGGCTTGCACCCAGAGCTTGGGGAGTAGCACCAGGTATACCCCACCTGTCCCTCTTTGAAACAGAAAACTTTCCCAGCTTTGGAGAGAATGCTAAGGGCTAAGGTCTGGAACACCTTTCAGGCCCATGTAGTATTTTCCTTTTACTGCATGAACTGATTTACTTATTTAAATTAAAAAGAGCATTTCTGGGGGCTTCCCTGGTGGCGCAGTGGTTCAAAGTCCGCCTGCCGATGCAGGGGACACGGGCTCATGCCCCGGTCCGGGAAGATCCCACGTGCCACGGAGTGGCTGGGCCCGTAAGCCATGGCCGCTGAGCCTGAGCGTCCGGAGCCTGTGCTCCGCAACGGGAGAGGCCACAACAGTGAGAGGCCCGCGTACTGCAAAAAA
>NW_006789896.1:1686546-1694105 GCF_000442215.2 Lipotes vexillifer | reverse complement strand
AAAAAAAAAAAAAAAAAAAAAAAAAAAAGAGCATTTTTGTGGTAAACTAGCCTGAGACCCCGCTTTCTATAGCCTGGTTCTTCAGAGGCTAATATTATTCCACAGCCGGCCCATCCTTGAAGGACAATGCTAGAACTCTAGCCAACAAACGCCAATAGCAGCAGTTCTCAAAGTGGTTCCCCAAACCAGCATCGCCTGGGAACTTGTTAGAAACGCAAACTCTCAGGTCCACCCTGGAGTTAAAGAAACAGCAACTGAGGGTATGGGTCAGCTGTGTTTGAACAAACTCTCCAGGAGAATCTGATAGACGCCAGGTAGAGAACCACTGGTTTACAGGCCTCCCCTCTGCCAGAGGGGATGAAACTTGGAGCGCAAACTGGAGCTTCATTAAGATTGAGGTAGGAGGGCTTCCCTGGTGGCGCAGTGGTTGAGAGTCCGCCTGCCGATGCAGGGCACACGGGTTCGTGCCCCGGTCCGGGAAGATCCCACATGCCGCGGAGCGGCTGCGCCCGTGAGCCATGGCCACTGAGCCTGTGCGTCCGGAGCCTGTGCTCCGCAACGGGAGAGGCCACAACAGTGAGAGGCCCGCGTACTGCAAAAAAAAAAGAAAAAGAAAAAAGATTGAGGTAGGTTTGGAAATTGGGGGAAGCACGTGCTAAGAGAAGACATGGAAAAAATATTTAAAATGTGTGCACGTTGCCCTAAACAGTTGGGAGATAAGGGCACCAACCAGAGAGTCATTCTGGAATGAGAAGGTGCCCCAGGGGGTGAGCGCTCCAGGAAACCCACAGACACTCGGCCCCTTTTTCCCAAGTCGGGAAAACCACACGCCCACGTGGCTCCTGGTGTTCTCTCTTCTCCCGCCTGTGCGCAGCGGCCCGACCGCAGCTCCAGCTTGCGGAGCCCGGGCACGAAGCCAAGCTAGCCTCAGGTCAAGGCTCTTTGCGAGCGCAAATGGAAATGGTACCCGGGGCGCGGTTCTCGGGCCGGAGGCTTCCCCTCTAGTCCCGCTCGGCTGCAGCTGACCACAGCCGTGTCTGAGAGGCATCCTCGGCTACTTTGCATCTCCCTTGAGATCCAGGTATTCAACCCGGGTCCGGGGCATCGTAGACCCCTCATCCTATTTCCACCATCGCGAGCCCGGCCTTCTGGGAATGGAGATCTCCCATCCCCCTCTCCCCTCTTGCTCGGTAGAATCCCTGAGCCTTGGCGAAACTACAAAGCCCAGAAGCCCTAAGGCTCACGCGCTATCTTCTGGGAGTAGTAGTTCTGGATGCCGGACACTCCTAGCGGCCTGGCGCAGGCTGGACTCCATATCCCAGCATGCCCAGGGGTGTGAAGGAGGAGGTGGGAGGGGACAGACCAGGAGGATGTGAATGGGGAGGGGGCAGTTGCCCCCCTGCCCCCACCCTTCCCTTCCAGCCGGGCTGGGGTGGGGGGAGGGGCCGGGCTGAGGCGGCGGCGGCTCGGCTGCTCGCTTGGCGAGGGCACGGCGGGCAAGGGCGGGACTAGCCTGCTGCGGGAGGACTGGGGAGCCGCGGAGATAACGGGTCCAGACGCTGGTGGCGGCGGTGGCTTTCTCTGCACTGGCGGAGGCGGCAGCAGGAGCGGCGAGTATGGCCCGCGCGGCGCTCGGCGCTGACTGAGGTGCGCGGGCGGGATGAGGGCGGGCGGGATGTGGGGCGCCCCGGGCCCCTCTCTGCCCCGAACCCCCTCTGCGCGGGCAGCTGGCTCGGCCAGCGGCCCACACCCGCGCGGTCCACCCCGGCAACTTCCCCTGGGTCGGGGCGCTGGGCTCCCCCGTGGGGGCGGGGGTCCGCTTACATTGGCCTCAATCCCCTTTCCCCGCCTTCTGCTTCTGCACCTCCAGCCGCTCCCCCGCGTGGCTGTTCCACTCCTTGGTGGCAGCCCCCAGCCCCAGCCCCAGCCCTGGGAAGCGCTCCGTGCCCCAGTCCCGACTTCAGTCCACTGCCTAGTTCGCGCCGCCAACCCCCGCGCGCGCTCCTGGCCTGTGCACTACTGAGAGACCCCTGCCCCGCTTCTGTTGGCCGAAGGATGCCTCTGCATCATCAGCACCTCTCTCCTCTTTCCCATACCTGGCACTGCCCCCAAGCCACCCACAATGGCCCAGTTCTCTCTGATGAGACCTAACTGCTTGACCTCCTTCCCACTTTGGAGAAACTGAGGCTTGGCATAAACCAGGAATTTGGCCAAGTCCATGCCCCAGTTCTGTGGGGCTGGTCTGAGCCCATGTCTTGGTATGGAAGAGTCATTTCCTCCCTCCAGTCATTCCTAGGTGACGGGACCAAACTTTCCAGCTCCCTGCTGCAGCTCTGGGCTGAGTTCACTTTAGTCTCCGCTTTGGCTTTCTCCCACTTCTGTTTCCCCCTCCTCCTTCCTGTATTTCACTTCTGGACTACTCTGCCTGTAGGGTCACCCACCTATTGCTGGTTTACTCAAGTTAGCCTTTTGATTTTTATTTCTTGCCAACTGCATCCATCTCCCATTTATAAAGCACTGCAGAACAGAGTCTAAGGTGGTGTTGGGGGGAAAGGGGAGAGAGAGGGTCTTGGTGGTGGAAAGGGAGTGGCAGCCTCTTTCAACCAAAGCTGCCAAGGGGGGTTCAGGGCACTCTGGGGTCCCTGGGCGAGTCAATCCTAGCCAGTAACGCACACTCCCATCTTGTCTTTGGGACAGTTGTCTGGAAGCTGGTTGGTCATCCCTTCCTCTTATTAGGCCTGATGGACTCCAGCGTCCCCCTGAGATGGAGGGAACCTCCTACATTGGTGGAGATGGCGGTGTAAGAGGAGTCTGGGAGACCACACCCCTCAGCCTCATCTTACTTCTGCTGCTAACTTTGGAGGGGCTTGCTGGTTCAGGGAAGGATGCCTGCTAGGTGCCCTGAGCTCTTTGTGGAGGAAGATGCAGTGACTGTAGGTGGTGATCTCAAGTTTAGTCGTGGTGTTCAGGATTTGAAGGAAAGAGGGAGCCAGGGCTCAGAGAGGTGGCACAGACTTGCGTGTATAATTCAGTTTTTTATCTTCCTTCGGCAGATTTGCCTATGGGTCACCCCGTCCTAGCCCAGTCTTCAGTTTCCCAGTGGGAAGTTGGGGGAGGGAGGGAAATCTATGAGCCATCAGGAAGGCAGGCTCTGGGAGTTCCGCTGAGGTCCTGAATGAGCAATCTTGATCTGAACCAGATGGTTCTCTGCTTCAGCACCCCTCTCTCATCCCTCCTCCTTGCCTGTGAATAGGACGCCTTTAACCTTGTAACTTGAGAATGGAGGAAGGGAGGCCAGGGGGCCAACTGTCTGTGTTCGTGTTTATGTCTGCATCTGCACTCACGTGCGAGCTTGCCAGGGACCTGAGGGAGTGACCCTGCATGGGAATGCGGTGTTGTGATGTGCTGTGGCATGCTCACAGCTCTCTAGGAACTTGCTGAGCCCAAACCCTAGGTAGTGCCAATTTCCAAGTTGCTAAGAACCACTAGGTATGGCCTCATGGGCTATTTCCCCATGAGTCAAACCTCTGGACCTGAAACATGCCTCGCGGTGAGGATCACTCTTCTTCAAAAAACTAACTGCAATTATGAGGAGTCCGAAATAGAAGCATGGGACCGGTTTCCCAGAACTGGAGTTATCTTTTTCCTCTGGTCATGGCAAGAGAAGATCTGAGGGGTGGAGTCTGGCGAGAGGGATGGGAAGCTGATTCCGTCCCTTTGTTCTGTACACCATCCTGCCTTGTGTATTTGATTTTGACCATCATTAAACTATGGAAGTTCTTCAGACGTGTCCTCATTTATGAAATATCACCACCTGCTTGGTCCTTGGCGCATAGTAGGTGTTCAGTAATTTGAGTTAAAGTGGAGAGTCTTGCAGTTAAAGGGCAGGATCTCTCATACTTGATCAGACATCAGAATCCCCCTGGAGAGCTGTTTAAAGCACAGCTGGCTGGGCCCCACTCCCAGAGTTTTCTGGTTCAGGCAGTCTGGGCGGGGGCTAGGATTTGATTTGATTTCTGCCCAGTTTCTTGGCCATAACACTTGAGAACCACTGGTTTGGGGCCATGACAGTTGCTTGGGTGATTAATCCAGGCAGATGTAAAGTCTTTTTTTTTTTCTTTTTTAAAATAAATGTATTTATTTATTTATTTGGCTGCGTTGGGTCTTCGTTGCCGCACGCGGGCTTTCCCTAGTTGAGGCGAGCAGGGGCAACTCTTCGTTGCGGTGCGCGGGCTTCTCATTGCGGTGGCTTCTCTTGTTGCAGAGCCTGGGGTCTAGGCGCGCCGGCTTCAGTAGTTGTGGTGCACAGGCTTCAGTAGTTGTGGCTCGCAGGCTGTAGAGTGCAGGCTCAGTAGTTGTGGCGCACGGGCTTAGTTGCCCCGCGGCATGTGGGATCTTCCCGGACCAGGGCTTGCACCCATGTCCCTTGCACTGGCAGGCGGGTTCTTAACCACTGCGCCACGAGGGAAGTCCCCAGATGTAAAGGCTTAAGAGAGATTTCCTCCTACCTTGCTTCCCCACTCAGGCTTGTCCTGGCAGCTGCCCTGGATTAGCCTTTTCCTTCCATTCTCATGCTGCCCAGTGTTGGCTAGGTTGATGGTAGGGGTGACTTGTGGGGCCTGAGCTCCCAGTCCCCCTGTAACTACATAGCAGACACTGCCCTATGGCTGTTTGAAAGAAGGCCCCACAAAAGCAGGACATTTAGGCCCCAGGGCTTTGGAAAAGAGGTGGCTGCATGGACATGGAGAAGCAGACGCCAAACCCGGCACTCATCTGCCCTGTCCCTCAGAACGAGCAGGCTGGGGTGCTGGCCATGCTGCACACTGGACAGGATGCCTGGGAATCTCTGAAATTTAGAAAAACAGGAGGAACCCCTTGCATTGTGCTTTTACTTTGCCAAGCATTTTCCACTTGTTGTTCTTTAGGAGGTTGATAAGGCAGACGTAGATGCAGGCGGGGTTACTGAGAAACAGAGAGATGCACTGTAGGTCACACAGCAGGCCCAGGGCTCCTGATTCCAATCCTCTGATGGAGCAGAATAGCTGGAATAACGGCTGCTGTTCCCTGAGTGCTTATTCCTCACCAGTCACCGGGTTAGATGCTCTCACATGTCAGCCTGTCAGATCCTCACAGCAGTGTTGTGGAGTCGGCATTATTGTCACTCTTTCATAGATGAAGCACTGAGCCCTGCAGAACTTATGAGACTTGCCCAAGCTCAGACAGCTGGTAAGTGGAGGATACTGAAGTCAGACTCAGGCCTTACTGACAGCACACCCTGTGCTTTGTGTCACTCACTGCCTGTCTTGCCCGGAAAACCTGTGATTGTCCTCCCAGTTGTCTGCCCCCAGAGCCTGGTGAATTTTACTGAGCCTGGAACTATGCCGGGTGTTGTGGAGGAGAGAATGACCAAGTCACTCTCTGCTGGGAGAGGGATAAGACAAGTACACTAGTGTCCACAGTGGAAGGCAGAAGGGGCAGCCAGTGGCTTGTGGGTTTAAAGGAGGCGGAAGTCATCCACGTAGAGAGTTCAGAAGAGGCCTTTGGGTTGGGCCCTGAAGGGGCAGGTAGAGTTGCAGCAGTGCCTACAGGCTGGAGAGTGTGCAGGCCAACAGGTGCAGAGAGAGGCCATCATGGCACTTTTAGGGAGTTTTCCCTTTGGGTTGGAGCATAGGAGAGGTATTTCAAAAAGCAGTGAGAAGATCCTGTTTGGTTACAAGCAACAGCTTGGCTGATTTTGGCAGGAAAGGACTTCATTGGAGGGCCATGGGAACTCCTAGAATCTGAGGGATGACTCAGGACCCAAGTCCCCTCCAGGGTCTTGGAGTGGGTAAGGCAGGAGCCAAAGTCCAGCCTCTTCAGGGTACCACTGTCGCCAGGATAAATCTGTTCCAGTTGTGCTCTGTAATTTTGTCACCACAGCTTGGGAGTCATATCCCAGGGAGGATATGTCTCTTTGGCCCAGGCTGGGTCATGCTTCTTCCCTGGCCAGGGAAGGGCTGGTGGCATGGTAGGCAGTCCCCCCAGACTGTATCCAAAAGCTGAAGTCCCCAGAAGAAGTGGCAGTGGACACCGCAAGAGATTAGTCCAGCAAGGTGCTCAACGAGCACTCGAATCGGCAGACAGCAAAGGGAGGGCTTGGTTCTGAAAGGTTTCTGAGCAGGCAGAGGGCAGGCTGGCCGCAGGTTATAGCTGGGTCATAAGGGGACAAGAAAAGAAGGAAGGGAGGAAACGGAAAACTAGATAGGGTCCAGGTGAGATGTAATGAAGGCTGGAACTTGGCAGTAGAAATGGAAAAGAAGGGACTGATTCTAGAGAATTGTGAAAGTAGATATTTTCTGGAACAGACACTTGATTGGCTAGGGTTTGACACTTCATTGCTTGGGTGACGAGGTTGGTTCCTTTAACTGAAATGGGGCAGTCAGGAGGAGAAAGAGTTTGCAGGAGATGATGTGCCTTTGCTTTGGAGGAGCTGCACGCAGGATGCTCACAGCACACGCGGAACCCTGGTGAGCTCGTTACTCCTGACTCCATGCTGCCTGAGGTTTGGGGCCTCAGCCCTGATGAGGTGGGGCCCCAAAGCTTCAGGGGCCCAGTACATCCTGAAAGCAGCTGGGGCTTTGTTGTCCACGCTCAACATGCCTGCATCTCTTCTGTCTCCACACTTCCACCTGCGTGGCCTTCTTTCTCCTCCTTCCCCTTCACCACTCTCAGTTCCCATGCCCCAAATTCCCCCACCACGTGTTCCCAATACCTGAGCCCTTACCAACTAAAGGACCTGGCCCAGCTCTCTGGGGACTTAGGTTTTAGGTTTTCCTCCCTCTCTGCTCAGAATGGTTGTTAACAAGTCCTCACTCACTATTAGGGCAAACATCTCCAAATGACATTTTGCCAGGAGAGGGTCTGAACTTTGCCTGCTATCTGGGGACAGCAGGCTTTCCCTCCAGTTAGGCTGGGCTCACCAGGGATGCCTGTGTGTTTCCCTAAGCAGTCATTCTAGAGCACTTCTTGGGGCTTATTCATAAATCATTGTACAGCATATTGTCACTCACGCTTTCATGTTGCCATTGCAGATCTCTCCTAAGGCCCCAGGGCGTAGGCTGGGCTTTGGGCCACCCCAACTTTCTAGCTGAGAACTGGGGAAGTTTCCTCCTACAGGAATGGGAGGGAGGGGACAGGGTCCTCTCTGGGGTGGGGCAGGAGGGGCAGTGCTGAGGAGTACTTATCTCCACAGATTCTCAGAGAGAAGGTCATCTTCCTGGGGTGAAGAGGACTGTTCCCCTCAGTTAGAGCTGTTAGCATTCAAATATATGTGATATTTTGTCACCTATGAATGCAGTGCATTCCACCATGGACAGTAAGGTGAACCAGGGACAAGAGAAATCTAGAGAAAAATGTAACTTTTCTTTATTTTGATGTCAGTGCTAAATTTGTATTTGTGAAATAATAACATTAAAATGAAACAAACAGTTCTGCTATCAGTTGTTGAAAAACATCCTCAAACGGCTTCTTCCTTCAAGGGGATGTGACTCTGCAAATGCGGAAGTCCAGAGAGGGAAAGA
>NW_006789896.1:1681883-1685877 GCF_000442215.2 Lipotes vexillifer | reverse complement strand
GAGGTTGACTGACATCACCCCGCTGGCTGCTGACGTGGGAGGGGAGCCGGCAGCACAGGGATCTCCTCCCTGGAGGGGCGTTGTTCTCTGTCCTGTAGTCCTCTGTTTCTCATCTCTTGCTAGTTTATCACCTTTGCCCATTAGCATCCTTTTTCCTTTTTTCTCCTTCTCTTCCTCTCTAGGATCAGGGAGGGAAACATACCAGAGGGACACAGAAAGCAGCCCTGCTTCTGTGCAGTTGAGGCATGAGGCCCCTCCTGTGCCTGAAAGGGGGCTTGAGGGAGGGCAGGAGACCCTGAGGTGTTGGGGCATGACCCAGGGACCCCAGAGAGCAGCCCTCACCCTTTCTCTCCGAACCCTTCCGCTGTAAAGTCCTAGCACAGCAGGCAGGCAACAGCCTCCCAGCTTGAGCAGGTCTGAAGCCTTCTGAGGAAGAAAATCGGCCAACAAATGCGAATAGCTAATTGGTCTAGAGGGAACTGTTCTGGTGAGGAAGAATCAACAAGCTGTTAGTGTGGCTGAAGGGAATTCAGAGGGGCTGGAGTGGGTAGTGAGAGGGGAAGTTGAGAGGTGGATTGTAGGAAGAGGTACAAGTGAGGGAACTGAGGGCGGGAGTGGGGATTGCCCCTCCCCACTCATGTCACCTCCCACAGCTCCACCCTGCTTCACTCCCACTCCTTCCTTCCTTTTTTTTTTTAATTGAAATGTAATTGACATATATCCTTGTGTCATTTTCCAGTGTACAACATAATGATTCCATATTTGTATACACCGTGAAATGTCTACAAATTAGTTAACATCTGTCACCATGCATAGTTACCACCTCCTTCCTTCCTGGTGGGGAGGGTCCCTTTGGGTTTGCAAGGGACTCTCCCCTGACCTGTCAGTGGCATTCTCTTCAATCCTCATTCTCACCCAAGTTCAGTTGAAAACAAAATACCTCATTTGATACTGATGGTAAACTGGAACCAGAGTCAGGAGGAAACAAAAGTCTCTGTGGCCCGGTGCTGAGTCCTCTGGCCGAGCAAGTGGAACAGACAGCAGCCGGTGGGACTGAGGCTGTGCGGGAAGGCAGGGGAGGGGCGAGAGCCCCTGAGCTCCCAGTTTCTGTCTCTCTTGGGTTTTCTAGGGAACCATCTGAGTCCGAGGCGGCCACAAGGGAGTTTCCAGGGGTTGGCCTTCTCTCTGTTCCATCCTGTCCCAGAGGGTTTTGTATTTCCCTGAACCCACACCTCTGTAGCTTCTGGCTGATTCCTGGGGCCTCCAGCATGGCTCAGGAGGAGACCCCAGGTACCACGGGTAGAGGGAGATGGGAAAGCCCGAAGCGGGTTTGGAGAGGCATGGGAACCCCGTTCAGGCTCTTCCAGTGTAGGGGAGGCAGTGTTGGCACTTCCTTAGAGAGGAAGATGCTATGAAATGGGAGCAGGGTAAGCAGCTTATGTCAGGGAGATCCAGCCCAAGGCCACAGTGGCAGCTGATGGATGAAGGGATTTCCTCAGTGCCTGAAAAGCAATTCACACTGGACCCTAAAGCAGCAGTGGATAAATGTGAGTTCAGATCTCTCAAGTGGCATTTCCTGTGCTTAACACAGAAGATACCTCACCCCTCTTTACACCCGGTTGAGTTATTTCACAAGGTGTCTTCCACCCATGCTGCCCACCCACTATCCCAGCAGTTCCTGCCCATCCTGGATCTGTGGGCCTACCCTGCCATTCATCCTGTGCAAAACAGGAAGAGGAGCCAGCAGACCCTCTGTTGTCTGCCACTGTGGCCAGGGTGGGGCCTGGCCTGGGTGAGAGCCTCAGGGCAGGGCTATTTGGCTCTTCCAAAGAGGAAGCAGTTTGTTTGGTCAGGGGGCCCCCAGTGATTTTCATAGTCCAGGGCCCAGTCTGGCTGGGTGTATACAGGATTCTCACTGTCTTACTTACCTGCAGGGGGTTTGGTGCTGTGTGACCCAGGGCAAGTTGCTGCCTCTCTCTGGGCCCCAGAGTCTTCATCTGTAAAAAAAGAATTTAAAGACCTGTTCAGGGATTTGCTCTCAAATCATCTGGTAGACCTGACAGAGGAATGCAGTATCCAGTCCATGGGAATTGGTTTGACCTTTCCTCTAACCCGCTTGGATGTACTGAACAGCAGCCAGCCTGCTCTGGCATCTCTCTGGAGAACATGGGCTCCTGCAGCCATGGGAGCTGTCCCCGTGCCTCTCGTTGTCCTCATCCCCCCTCCCAACCCTCACTCTGCCTCTGTCCTGGGTTCAGGCAGAAAAACCCAACTGGTCTCTCATTGCATTCTTCCCTTCCTATAGTGGCCTATACTGGTTAGGCTTTGGGGTGACTTTTTATAAGCTTCCTGTTTCTTTCTGCTCCCAGTCCCCTCACCTCCTTATACCCTAACTCTGCTCTAGCAAGATTTTTTCCCCAAAGCCAGCATGGGAGGTTGGATGACAGGCTGATCATGGGAGACACCAGATCGGCAGCACAGACTCCTGGCGGGTCTGCAAGGAGTTGAGAACATGCCTGGAAGGCGGCTGGGTAGAGTTTCTTAGTAGAGGAGAGAAGGAAGATGGTGAGGCAAAGGCCACACATAACATGATGCAAAGGCCTGAACTGAATGGGCAGGGACCACTGGCCCCGAGGAGACCAGTTTGAGCAGAGCATAACATTTCATTGCTCAAGAAGGAGAAGCAGGATGGAGAGGTCTGGCCAAGAGATGGACCCAAAGAACCACCCTGGCAGGGGGGAAGGCCTGGGCTTTTCCAGGGCTGGGCTGGTTGCACACGATTGTGCTGGAAGTATGGGATGGGTTGTTAATGACTGTTTGTTCTCCACAGGCTGTAAGGCTGCCAAGGGTCAGTCTGATAAGAGGGAAGAGATAGACTTCTTGAGTTTTATCCTCCTCGACAGCTGCCTTCTCTTAGCCTGCGCCACAGATACTGACAGGCTATTGTGGCCCTGCTCTATCTTCTCTCCTTTCTGATATACACAGCCCCTGGCTTCAGCCCAGCTGGGCTTCTCCTGCCTGGCCTCCAGCTCCCGTTCCCATCTGTGGTTAGATGAAGTCTGTACTGGGAGAGGGTCAGTCCTGGCAAGACTGAGCTGTTCTGAGCCTGACCTGGGAGTGGGATGTACTCCAGGGTGCGGCCAGGGCTCTGGGCTGAGCAATGACTCCCAGACCTGCCTGGTCCATTTTCGTCTCAGGGTTTACCTGCCACTCAGCCAGCCAGACCTGGGACCATGGGGTCTTAAGGGAGTCCCACCTTTGCCCCAGAGCTTTGGGAGGGCTGGGTGTTTTGCTGGGAGGAGTGGAAATGGGGATCTGATGGAACTTGCATTTGGAAAGATAACTCTGGCCTTTCTCTGGAGAATGAATTGGAGGGGGGTCCCTTGAGTAGATCTGGGGCTTTAGCAGTTAAGGGGCTACTATTGGTGGAGGGTGACAGTTCCTTGGATAGAGTGATGGTGGCAGATGTGGAGGAAGGTAGAAAGCTGAGAGATTTAGGTGGTAAACAGGTGGACTTTATAAGAGGTTGGCTGCAGGAGATTGAAGGAAGGAAGGGACATAGATGACTCCCAGGTTTCAGAGTTGGCTGGATGATGTCCCTTTCCAGACACTGGGAATACAGAAGGGAGTCCAGTTTGGGGGGCTTAGAGCGTGCGTGAGTTTGATTTGGAGCAGGGTGAGTTTGAGGTACTTTTGGGTGCCTCTAAGGTATGTCATCAAAGGGGCGGCTTCCAGAAATGAGTGGGATAGATGTGTCTGGAGTTCAGGGGAGTGTCTGACATCATTTGAAAAGCCAGACATGACTCTTAACAGGTTGAGAAACAGGTTTGGAAAGGGTTCCTCCCAAAATCCATTGCCAGATAAGGAATGGAACCTAGGGTCCTGACTTCCTGTTGCGTTCCATGTCCAGGGTCATCTTTTCTTTCCCTGACCACTTCAGCCGGTTCAGGGCCCAGCCAGGGCCCGCCAGTCTTGCTTGTGGTGTGGGGACTCT
>NW_006789896.1:1680278-1681724 GCF_000442215.2 Lipotes vexillifer | reverse complement strand
TGGCCATTCCTGACTCCACCCAGGCCACCCAGAAAGGCCATGCATATCAGTGGCTCTCTCACCATCTGTACAGAAAGGCCATGCATATCAGTGGCTCTCTCACCATCTGTACATCTGGGCAGTGTCCCCGGCTGGAGAAGGGTATGGGTCCTGGCCAGGAATGAGTCACTGATGGGAATCCCAGAATCACTTCTGTTCCTGTGGGCCCATGGGCCTCTGAGTTGGGTTGACCTATCAAGGACAGGGTTTTAGGGCCAGGTTCAGGGCAACCCTTCTGCACCAGATGGCAAGCGATACTGTAGTGGCTTTTTAAAATTCCTTTAAATGAAATGGAAAATGGTTGTACATGTGTGCAAGATTGTTATCAGTTGGACTTCTTCAATTACAACAGCCAAGAATCCAACTCAAAGTGCTTTGATAAAAGGGAGTCCGTTGACTCATACCTGAGGGAATGGCTGGCCACATACAGGGAAAATGAGGGACTCAAACAACTCCATCTCACCCCGCCCTTCTCCATGGTGACAGCATTCTCAGTTCCCATGTGGTAGAAGGTGCCTGTCAGCAGTGCAGGCTGACTGTACCTGTCAGCAGTCCTGGGTTCACTTGGAATTAGGGTCCTTGCCCAACCTTGGATCAAGTACGTGGCTGGCTGCATTTGGTGCTCTGACTGGCCAGGCACAGGGATGGAAATTTGGGGAGAGATGACTCCCCAAAGGAAAATGGGGTTGTCATCCATTATAAAGACTTCGTGTATTGAGGCAATAGGCAGAGCTAGGTGTGCATGTCAGAATCACCACTGTAGACAAACTTATAAGGATTTATTGCCATGTATTCATTTACCTTGTTAAAAACTGAATGCTAGCATGTAGAATGGGACTTAGAATCATGGAGTCATTCCATTTACAGATCAGGAAGTGGAGGCTGAGAAATATGCCTGATCTCCTCAAACCAGTAGGTAGAAGAACTGAGTCCAGAACCCAGGTCATCTGACTCGCAGGCTGAGGCTCTTGCCAGTAGTAAGTGGTGTCTTTTAGGGAGGAGCCCCCATACCCCGGTTGCCCATCTACAAAGTCATTCATCCCCTGGACTGCAAGACAAAGAGTAGACACAGGCAGGTTATGGCAAATGGTCCCTTCCTCGTGGTGGCCCGGGGCCATCTGTCTGAGATGAGGGAGATATTCACTCAGTGTGCATTCAACCAGGTCCCAGTAAACAGAGGAGGCATTGGCCCAAGTCTGCCCGCTTCTGCCCTGGTGCTGCCTCCATCCCCTCCCCGTCTCCCCTGTCATCTCAACTTCCTAGATGCTCACCCTCCTCTGTGCAGTTTCCTGCTGGGGCCTAGATAAGGATGTAGCTCTAGGGCTGCTGTGCTTTCTGGATTACGTTGTATTTCCTGCTGGGGAGGGTTGTGCCCCTGTGTCTTCTCCCTTGGAAGAGAATGCCGAG
>NW_006789896.1:1677683-1680268 GCF_000442215.2 Lipotes vexillifer | reverse complement strand
TGCCGAGGATGGTGGTGCCAGTTTCAGGTACAGAGAGATGAATAGCACAATTTTGGCCTCAGTTCCCCCATCACCTCCAATTTGTAAAGGGTACAGATGTTTGACCCAGCTTGGCAGAGCCAAGAATGGGGTGTTGTAGAAAGAGCTCTGAGGGAATTTCCTGGCGGTCCAGTGGTTAGGCTTCTGCGCTTTCACTGCCAAGGGCCTGGGTTCAATCCCTGGTTGGGGAAATAAGATCCTGCAAGCTGGGCAGTGCAGCAAAAAAAAAAAAAAGTGCTCGGAGCTTTGAGCCTCACCTTAGCAGGAGGAGACCTCAAGTTCACTCTGACACAGGTGTCTTGCCTAGAGTGGGTCACTCCCCGGGGCCCCTGGTCAGAAAGGGAAGGCTGTCCCCTGAGTGTGACATGTATGTTAATAAGATGCTGGAGGTCCTGGGAGCTTGGGGGTGCTTCTCCCCAGCCCCAAGGTGCTCAGTGAGCAAGGCGGGGCTCTTCTGAGTTTGGGACTGAATTCCTTTTTCATTCTGACCATCTCCTCATGCATCTTTCCTCCTGCCCTTCATATGCTTGCTGACAACCAGTCTTCTCTCCTGAACTGTTTGCCAACCCAGACTGACCAGAGCGCTGTGTCTGCCCTGCATGCTTGGCTCCCGCAGGCTCCCGGGTCCACCTGTTTCTGTCTGGGTTCATGTTCTCAGAGATTGGCCAGCTTGGGTCCGGCCTCCTGTTCCCTCAGGCTTAGCCATAGTGCCTACTCTTGTCCCCGACTCCCTCTTCTCGGTGAGGCTGAAATTCACTGGTACCTCGGGTACATAGTGCCTTGAAGCTTATAGTCATTGCTTATTTCATCTTGATGGGGACTGTGAGGTAAGCAGGGCAGCAGGCATCATCATGCCCATTTTACAGATGGAGGACCTGAGGCCCAGAGAGATAAGATTTGTCCAGACATGCAGCTGTCGAATAGCAAAGCCAGTCCTGGAATTGAGGTCATCTGGGTTCAGTCCAGAGTTCACTGTAAAATGTTAACTCATAGACACGTGTTGAGGTGGGGCTGCCCCAGTCTCACCAGGCAAGGGGCTTGAAAGGAGGCCCTGGGCCCCACCTCTTGGTGGCCCCCAGGTCACCCTCTACAGCCCAAGCCCCATATAAGCACCATCATGTTGGCCATCCCCTTGTAACCCCAGGATACATAATAAAGTTAGCCAAAAGATACCGCTCCCTGGGGACCATGGTGATGGACCCCAGTTGGTGTATTCCTCCCCTCCATGTTCCCCCAAAGTTGACAACAGTAATAGATGTCATGACAAATATTATCTTAGCAGGGAACATATAATGTAGGCCAGGTTCAGAAGGATGAATTGCTCTTTGAGGATGGAACTGGGGAGGGCTCCTTGCTCCCCCACCCTGGCTCCCCTCACCCAGGGGCGAGGGGCAGAGGCAGGGCAAGGGGAAGGCTGCCTTTGCTCTACTCATAGCAGCTGATACTGCCACTTTCCTGAAGGGAAAGCAGATTACCTGCCTAGCGACCTTGGGGATGTTCTTTCCTCCCAGGGGTCCTGCCTGAGTCAGTCACAGCATATTATCAGCTCCTCAGTGACGAGGAAGATGGCTTAGCCAGAGCAGGGGGTGAATGAAAGCAGGTGTGCACTGGCCTCTACAGTTTACCAGCCACCTGCTCTCTGCCTCCTGGAGCTGAATATTAGTGACACAGGGATTAGCAGGAGCACAGGGCAGGGATGCTTCCTGCGGGATTGGTGCTGGCAGTTGCCCTGTGGCACCAGGCTGGGCACTAGCTCAGGGCCTCTAACTGCAATTCCCAAGGTTTCTGTGGGAAAGATGACTCCAGAGGGCACAGGCTGAGCAAAGGGCCCACCTCTGGGCTTCTCTCCACCTCCACTCCCGAGGGAGAGAGGGGACGTTGCTCCCTTTAATCGCCTCGTCCAGGCATGGATGCAAACACCTCCTTTGGGTTTTCATTAGCATAGCTGCCACAGTCTGACCTTTCCCAAAGACGAAAGACGTTACTAAGTATAAAAGGAGAACAAAGGAAAACTAAAGATAGGGTGTATGAAGAGTAAAAACAGTCTGGCTCACAGAGGACAGGTTACTGGTTTGTTTCCAGGGTTTTTGGGGTACTCTCCCCACTGGAGATACCCACCCCGAGGGCCAGCGCACCTCTGTATGCCTTTCTGCCAGAGTCTCTGGTCTCCTAGCGCTGACCTGTCTCCCTAAGGACCCCTGGGACCCATCCTGTCATGAGTCCTCTTTAGGGCAGGTGGGCCACCTCCTCTCTACTCAGGGCTGATTGGCTGTGAGGGAATGTAGCGCCTTCCCGAGGTCCCCCAGGGAATTGGCACCTACATGACTGTACCTATAACAGTGTCACCTTATTTATTCTAAGTAAGCCTTGTAACAGGGCCCCATCTCTCTCTCTTTTTTTTTTAATTTTTTTGCGGTACGCGGGCCTCTCACTGTTGTGGCCTCTTCCGTTGCAGAGCACAGGCTCCGGACGCGCAGGCTCAGCGGCCATGGCTCACGGGCCCAGCCGCTCCGTGGCATGTGAGATCTTCCCAGACCGGGGCACGA
>NW_006789896.1:1676291-1676587 GCF_000442215.2 Lipotes vexillifer | reverse complement strand
GATCTTCCCAGACCGGGGCACGACCCCGTGTCCCCTGCATCGGCAGGCGGACTCTCAACCACTGCGCCACCAGGGAAGCCCACCCCATCTCTTGACACAGCACTCAGGCCCCAGCTTAGCCCACAAGCTGCCGTAAAGGGTTGGTGGTTCTCCAGCATCTGATCTTGGCAGGAATTATACAAGTCTCACCACCAGCCTCCCTCTTCCCACTGGGCCACAAGAATAGAAACTGATAAGTTGGCCTGGTTGATGGAAGTTTTCTGGTGGGTTGGGGGGAAAGAGGGGTCTGGTTTTAA
>NW_006789896.1:1656215-1676242 GCF_000442215.2 Lipotes vexillifer | reverse complement strand
TGTTCTGGTTTTAAAAAAAAAAAAAGCAAAAAGAACACTTTGAAGTCATCTAGTCTTGATGAAAGAAGGAGATAAGCACCTGACCACAAAGTGGAGTTTCCAGCCTGCAGCCCCACTTCTGCATCCTGCCTGGCATGTAAGTGGTGCCCAGGACAGTGTCCACGCCCCAAACGGCTGCCTGCTGGCACGCAAGGTGCTCCCATTTCATAACCAGTGCTCAGATGAAGCAGCAAAAAAATCAGAAGAACTGCCGCCTGATAAGGAAATGTGGGGGCAGGGTGGATAGAGTAAGGGCGGTTGTCTGCCGACAGTTACAGCCCACTGTTGCTACCCTGCTGAGGTTGGAGCCCTTTAGAGAAATTCGCCCCAAAGTAGGCCTCCGTGCCTGCAGCCTGAACTGTCACCTGCATGATATTGCCTGGTCCCAGAGGCTCTGGCAGACTTCCCACCTGGGTGGCTTGGCTGGGCCATAAGGATTGAAGAGTTCCAGCCATAGGTTATACCAGCCCAGGGGAAGAGGTTTGCACAGTCCTGGCACTGAGGACACAGAGCCCTGTTCTCACTTGCACCTTCAAGTGTGACGCTGGCCCTAGTGGAGTGAGTGTGCGCCCCTGACTTCCGCCCCGGGTTGGGGGACGGAAGAACCCCAGAACGGGGGCTGCTGTGCTCCCAGAAGCACTGTTTTCTGGACCTTCGCATCCCAGGAGCTCTGCCAGCCTTGTCAGGGGCCAGAGCTTGCCCTGTGTATCAGAGCTTTGGGCCAGGTCCATCCCAGTATGCCCCCCCAGGAAGGGCTGGTGTCTGCCCTCTGGTTGCTGAGGGTGTGGAGTCCTGCTGGGTCATGCACATACAATGACTACACAGACACCGGTCCTGCAGCCCTCCTTTCCAGCGAAGCATCAGTCACCCTGCTTCTCGGGCCCCTTTCCTGCAGGGTCACAGTGCTGGCCAGTTAGGTTATGACCTCTTCCCCGGCATTCTCTGCCCCATCCCCCCATCCCACAGAGGATATGGGGATAGATGCCGGAGTTTTAAGTTGAATCCTTCAACTCTGGGCCTGGGCCAAGTCCTGGCTGGAGTTGTGAGCCACAGAGACTGTGGCCTGGAAGATTCTAGAAGCACAGCTTCTCCCTTCCCTAGGTGTGTCCTGGCAGGACTTGTATAGACCCTAGCTCAGCCCTTCCCCATCAGCTTTCTTCAGGTGGCCAACCTTCCGGTGCTTACAGTATAGGGAGGAGGACCCTGTCCAGAGCCCCGTGCCACAGTGCAGTGCAGGCTTGTGAAGGGGCAAGCCAGGGCAGTGGTGGAAAACAGAAGCACCAGTCCTGCCGCTTCCCTAGGGGTGAGGGCGAGAGTGATCAGATTCAGGATTTCTTGGGGTTGCTGTCTAAGAGGGCTGGTTGGGAGTTAGAAAGGGAATGCCCTGCCTCTCTCTGCCATGTGTATGAATCTGCTCTTTTAGGAGAACATTTGCCCTTTGCCCCCAGCCCCTGGAGCTTCCTTCTCAGTCTGCATGTCCTTGCCTGGGAGTATTCCAGCAAGCTGTCTGGGTGTATGGAACAGGTTTTCACAGGCTCATCCCCTGCCACGTGGGTGTATGGGTTGGGGAGAAGGGGGTTGAAGGTTACCTGGAGAAACCATTTACTCCTTTCTTTTCACCCATTTCTGGCGGGGACACTGGAATGCAATGAGACTCTCTTTTAAACCTTCTATCTATAAAACCTACACTAGTCCTCCCATCCCAGGGTAGAGGGTGTGTGTGTTTGGGGGAGCCAACATTGCGGAGGATTGGAGTAACCCATGTGTTTGAGGAAGGAGGGCTCCCACTGGTAAGTGTGAGTGTTGGACAGGAAGCATGATCCTTCTCCCCAGGGGGTCTGTAAGTTGAGGATTGACTCACCTCGTCCTTCTTGAAGCCCTCGGCTCTGCCCTCCACCCGTGTTCTAGCTGGTGGATATTGCTCTGGTTATGCCCCTCTGAAGGCCTCTGGGATATGCTGTCACCAGCTCCCTCCTCTTTAGAGGGAGAGGCTGACAGCTGGGACCTGGGTTGCTGGTCTCTGGAGTCAGCTGCCCTTGGCATACCCTTGGAAGGGCAGCGCTCCTAGGGGAAGCCTGGCCGGCAAAACCAAGGAACAGGCAGGCAGACTAGACTAGGTGGCGGGCAGACTAGAGGGGCTGGTGGGGCGTCCTCAAAACAGAGGAGTCCCATTGCTCTGCTCCTCGACAGAGCAGGAACTGCAAGGCTGGAGAGAGAAGAGCTTTGCTAAGGGGTCAGTGATGCGGCTATATAAGGAGGGAGAGGCCTGGGGCTCTTCCCATGCTGTCTGCCACTCCCCGGTGCGATAAATATTTGCTGAATGAACACATCCTTTGCTTTTCTCTTTGCTTTTCTCTTTGCTTTTCTCTTGAGATTCGAAGCATCCCCTAGGCATCCTGACAAGGTGCAGAAGGAAAAGGAGGGCCCGGCAGCTTTTCTGTGGCTCTTCATTACATCTCTGTTGTGACTGAGATCTGAATTTTAAACCGTGAAGAATAGCCAAGCCTCCCACACTTTGAACCTTATATTTAGAGGGAATCAGAGCAGACTGTAAGCACCATGGTCTCCTGACGCTGGGTGTGGGTGGGGTAGTCAAGTTTAATTTTGCCTTGGAAGGGAGAGTTGGGCAATAAGGTCTGGACCTCAGCTTCTCCAGACTCCTCTCTGACTTGCCCTAGGCCAGCATTTAATTCATCCCACTCCCTGCTTCCTCCAGAAGTCCTCAAAGAAGCTTAGATTTCTTTCCCAGGCTACTACCTTCAGGGTCTTTCGCCTGTCTCCTGCCTCTCTCTCTTTTGGGCTCGAGCTCGGAATCTTAAGCCCTGGACTGCCAGGGAGGTCCATCTCCTGCTTCTGTTAATGTCAGAGGCTTTCAGCCCTGTAGAGGAACCCCCTTATAAACTTTGTCTCTTCTAGAATCTTTTTATTTTTTTCAGGACCAAGAACAGGTTTATTCAGATCCATGGTCGGTTACAAGTTTGGTCTGATTACTGGTCACAGGCCCCAAATGCCACTATTCTGAGTTTTCATCAAAATACAAAGCCCAATACTTACAGTTTGAAAACTTAAAAAAAGACACCAAAGACTAAGGCTTTTAAAAATCTCGGTTGACAAGTTCTCCCGGGTGCGTTATCTGTAGAATGAAACGTGTGTGAGATGCTGTGTGTCTCTTCTAGAATCTTGCTGCCAACTTGTGTCTAGAGAGCCACAGGGGTGGCCAAGTATGGGATGGACCTCAGTAAGCTGTTTAGAACCAGCTCAGGGCAGGCCTCTGTTCTGTGTAGTGTAATGAAGCCAGGGAACAGGTGAGACAAGCTCCGTGACCCACAAGCTCTGCCACAGGATGGACACAGCATTGCTCGCTGTGCAGCCTCGGGGTGGGGGTCATTGGGGCAGAGCTGGCTCTGAGACTTCAGGTCTACGCTGCCCACTCCACCTCCCTGGAAGCTGCCACGGTCAGGGGTCGATGGGGTGGGCAGGCAGTGCCTGTGATTAGGCAGGGAAGGAAGCTCTGGAGTAAGACCCTGACAGTGCTGGCCTGGGGAATCCGGGGCTGGAGTGGGGCTGAGGGTGCTGAGGAACCCGTGTTGCCTATTCGGGGTCACGGGCCTGCAGCCCAGAAAGCTGGCCAGGCTGGGTCTGGGACTAACCAAACCGTGGCCCTCCACCTGCCCACCCCAGGAGCACAGGCACTGAGGCTGGGAGCTTTCTGGCTCTTGTCCTTCCAGAAACCCTCCAAAATAGGTGGTACTCCCATTTTACAGATCAGGGCATGGATCAGAGGGGCTAAATGGTTAATAGCTGACAAGCGGCAAAACCAAAATGTGAAGCCAAGTGCTTCTAGGTGCCTTCTTCATTTTGGGAGGCTTGACTGGAAAGGGACTTTGAGCTGCGGTGGATGGTTGTGAGATCTGACAAGTCCTAGCTAAGGAGGACTTAGCTAGCAGCCTGCGGTGCTTAGGGGAGCCACCAGAGAGAGTACTGTCCCTAGCAGCCCTGGTGTGTCTCTGCTGACAGAAGCTTAAGAGCAGTCCACTTCAACTGTTCCCACCGTCCCGGCAGCTTCTCTAGCTTTTACACACTCCCTCTTCTCATTGCCTCCGATTTGTGAAATCTGGTTTGTACCTGAGGCCTCGTGTTTCTTGGTGGTCCACGAGAAGTTAGAGAAAGCTTTCACTTCTAGAATGTCAGAGCTGAAAGAGTGGGGGCTGATTATAATTATCACTTCCATCTGCATATTTATACAGTGATTTATGAAAGTGGCTTCAAAACATTTTTTCATTACCATTTATTTCTTCTGCTTATTTTTTATTATTGTTTACTTTTAAAAATTTATATGTATTTTTTTATTTTGGCCATGCCGTGTGGCTTGAGGGATCTCAGTTCCCCAACCAGGGATTGAGCCCAGACCACGGCAGTGAAAGCTCCGAATCCTAACCAGTGGACCACCAGGGAACTCCCCTCTTCTGCTTCTTATAACCCTGGGGTTATGTAGAGAGGTGATATTCAGTTGGACAAAATTTTTTTAAATTTTTATTTTATATTGGAGTGTAGTTGATTTACAGTGCTGTGTTAGTTTCAGGTGTACAGCAAAGTGATTCAGTTATACATATACATGTATCTACTCTTTTTCAGATTCTTTTCCCATATTATCACGTAGTATTGAGTAGAGTTCCCTGTGCTATACAGTAGGTCCTTGTTGATTATCTGTTTTATATATAGTAGTGTGTATATGTTAATCCCAACCTCCTAAATTATCCCTCCCCACCATGGACAAATATTTTTTGATGCCTGCTATATTAAGGCCAATGCTAGATACTGAATTAAATAACATGGTGTCTGTACACTTAGAGCTTAAGTGAAGGAGATAAACATGTCTGTGTCTTTTTAGGTTTCGTGTAGGATATTAATAAATACGGGCCAGATTTGGCCTGTGGTCCAAATTAGCTTATAACCCCTGGAGGGTAGGACACGGTGAGAGATGAGGCTTCGGAGGGTGGCCTGGTTTGGGGATCTCTGGATGCTGTGTGAAGGAGCCTGACCTTGGCCCCATGACTGAGAGAGCTGCATCTCCATCTCATAAGCTTTTGAATGCAGGAAGGTGACGAGTTTGTTAAGTCCTAAATGCCACATGGCTAAAGAGGCAATTGAGAATATAATCTAGAATCTAGGGTAGAAGGGCAGGCTCTTGATTTGGAGGGGGATGGGGCACCGTAGAGAGGCAAAGGAGAAAAAGGGCTGAGGGCCGAACCTTCAGAATCCATTAGCAGCTGAAAGAAACAAGCAAGGAAGGGTCTGATTCAAGAAAGCTGATTGTGATGGCTTGGAAGTCAAAGTGGTGGGCAGCAGGAACAAGCAGGAGAGGAAGAGGCTGGAGGTGGGATAGCCTTCCTCTGATGGTCCAAGAACCTTGGCCTGGAAAGAAAAAGTGGCTAGCTGCCTGGTGATAGCCTGGACTCGAATAGGGCTCCTGAGTTCACTGCTGTTCAGGCTGGGCCTGCTGCAGGTGGGCTGGGGACTTGAAGAGAGTCGGATGGACCTTTTATCAAGAGTGTCCATGTGGCCAGTATGCATGTTTCCCCAGCCAGGTGAAACACTGGGAAACGCTCAAGTGGTGTGGAAGAGGGGCTGAAGGCAGGGCTGGCCTTCCTCAGTGAAGGCCTCGTCAGACCACATCTGAAAGATCCTATTTGCTTGTCTGCCCGCACCTGCCTCCATCCCATGGTGGACTGGAATGAAGATGGAGTGGGGATGGGAGAGGAGTTTTAATTGGAACTTTTTGTTTGTTTGTTTGTTTGTTTGTTTTTGTGGTACGCAGGCCTCTCACTGTTGTGGCCTCTCCTGCTGCGGAGCACAGGCTCCGGACGCGCAGGCTCAGCGGCCAGGGCTCACGGGCCCAGCCGCTCCGTGGCATGTGAGATCTTCCCGGACCGGGGCACGAACCCGTGTCCCCTGCATCGGCAGGCGGACTCTCAACCACTGCGCCACCAGGCAAGCCCTAATTAGAACTTTTGATCAGCTTACCCCAGGCTGTCTCAGCCGGCTTCGCTCAGTGTATTGGCTGGAGTTCTGTGAATCTCGTTAGGGATGATTTGATATACCTTCTCAGGAGACTGGTATTGGCAGGGATTCCCAGTTCCTTGGTATAAATAGTTTAATCCATCTCATCCAGTCAAGATGGCACTGTAAATTTATACTCTAAACACATGGCAGTAATACATAAAAAGACAAAATGGGGCTTCCCTGGTGGCGCAGTGGTTGAGAATCTGCCTGCTAATGCAAGGGACACGGGTTCGAGCCCTGGTCTGGGAGGATCCCTCATGCCGCAGAGCAACTAGGCCCATGAGCCACAACTACCGAGCCTGCGCGTCTGGAGCCTGTGCTCCGCAACAAGAGAGGCCACGATGGTGAGAGGCCTGCGCATCGCGATGAAGAGTGGCCCCTGCTTGCCCCAACATCTAAAAAAATAAATAAATAAAAGAAAAGAAAAAATGCTGAAAACATAGTCATGTACTCCCCTTCCCTCCCCACACAAAATGATAAACATCCCTGTGATGAGAAATAGAGCAAGAACACACAGGGGAGAGCAGGGCAGAAGCTGAAGGCCTGCTGGTTTCTGAGACTGGATGCAGGCAGAAGTGGCTAGAAATCTGGGGTAACAGAGCTATGGAGTGCTCAACACAAAGCATGGAATTAGAGCTGGTCCACTGCTCGAACCCAGGGGCTGGGAAAACAGTTGCTGTCACCCATTCCCTGGGGCTATGGCTTATCATGAAGATGCTTACCTAGGGGGACAGAACATTAGAGCCTGGACCTAAGCTGAGCTGGTAGTACAAGATATGATTCTAGACCAGGAGACCCAAAGGACCTGGGGAGGCAAAGGTGAAAACCCCCAGATAGGGGAGGGATGAACTTATATATTCAGAAACATGTGAGGAAAACTAATATGAAGAAAGAACAAAAGCAAAGAAAAAGTTACCCCAGAAGAAATGAAAATAACAGAGTAATCAGAAAATATCTTTAACAGAAATAGGTTAAGGATCCTCAAAGAGATTAGGGAAACAGGAGATTCATTAAAGAAAAGAAAGGGAAGTTGTAAAAGAAACAAGAATATGTGAATGAAAATTTTAAATTAAAAATTCTAGCAGCAAAAAATAGTGTAATTAGAATTTGAAACAATGGATAGCTGTAGCCTAGACATATAGAACTCATGAATTGGAAGCTAATGCTGAGGAATTAATCTAGAATGCAGCACAGACATGGAGGACATGTGACAGGCTTTAGCACAAGTCTAGTAGGAATTCCAGATATGACTCAAGGAAATGGCAAAAAAATATTTGAAGTGATAATGGCTGAGAATTCCAGAATTGAAGAAACAGCACGAATACCAAACAAAATAAATACCTAGATATAGTGAAACTGCAGATAAGAATAAAGGGAAAATATGGGAATTCCCTGGTGGTCCAGTGGTTAGGACTCTGTGCTTCCACTGCAGGGGGCACGGGTTTGATCCCTGGTCGGGGAGCTAAGATCCTATATGCCACGTGGCACAGCCAAAATAAAATAAAAGAATAAAGGGAAAATATTTAAAACTACCAGAGAAATAACAGAATTCAGAGAAACAACGAGACCAACAGACAACATTTCATCAACATTAGATGCCAGAGATGATAGAGGACTATCTTAGGGAAACTAGAATTCTATATCCAGTTATCATTCAAGAATGAGGTGAAATAAAGATATTTTTGGACATGCTAAGACACTTTTATCCGTAGATCCTGGCTAAAAGAACTACTAAAGGTATACTTCAGTAAGAAGAAAACTCGGGGGAAGGAGGAGGTTGCTAGCACCAGCATTGAGCGCAGAAATTGAAATAGTATGTTGGTAAATTTAACTATAGACAGTGTATCTGGATGCTTAAGTCACTCAAAGTGACTTAAACTCTAGAAAATATTTAATTAGCTTATAATGAGAAGTGTGGAGGTAGGGAGTGCCAGGGTTGGGGCAGTGGTCTAATATTGACATGAAGAACCTTGGATCATTCCACTGTTCTGCTGTGCCATCTTAAGGGTATAAGATCTTTCTTCTCATGGTTGTGAGGTGGCTGCTGCTGCTCTAGGTAACATATCATCACCCTATAGCTTCCCAAGCAGGAAGGCAGGGAGATGCTAAGAGAAAGGAAGCTTTCTAATGTGCCCCTTTTTGGGGAAGGAGAATCTGTCCAAGAAGCCCCCAGCAGACATCTCCTTATGTCTCATTGGCCCGAGCTGGTTCATTCTTACACCAATTCCTGGTAAAAGGGAACAGGCTTACTGTGGTTGGCTTTGACCAGGCTTGCCTCATCTCCTGGGACTGGGTTCTTTGCTACCTGAGCAAAATCAGGATTCTGTTGGCAGGAAAGAAGGGGGAGTGGCTGCTGGTAGGCAACCAACAGTGTCTGCCACAGATAGCAAAACACACAAACAGAAATCCAGTGTCTAGTTTGTTTTTTAATTTTACAAAAGGAAAACTAAAATTGTTCACCACATTATCAGGGAAGAATAAGGTAAAGTAAGGAAGGGAATTTCATTGTTAAATCACATCAAGTTTCTGCCTTGTTAAACAGAATAGTACTGCTGAAAACTGTAGCCCTCATTAGGACAATGTATATATGCTAACAATTTAAGATAACCACTAAAAGAAGAGGAATATAATTTCCAAGCCAGGAGGAAAAAAAGTGGTGGGAGTAGGGGTGTCAGTCCAACAAGTCAGGAAAAGAATAAAGAACTAAAGGAAAACTAGTGAAGAGAAAACCAAGGTAGTAACATGAGTCCAAATACATAAGGGTAAAGGGTTATACTCATGTGTTAAAGAGAAAAAAACTACCAGACTGGATAAAATGCAAATAAGTGGTCTGGAGCCTGGAGAGACTGGTCAGTGGACACAGGGACTTAACAGGAACCGCCCTGGCCTTCATCATACAGGTGGTTCTGTTCTTTTTTTTTTTTTTTTTTTCCTTTTTTTGTGGTACGTGGGCCTCTCACCGCCGTGGCCTAGCCCGCTGCGGAGCACAGGCTCTGGACGCAGGCTCAGTGGCCATGGCCCACGGGCCCAGCCGCTCCACGGCATGTGGGATCCTCCCGGAACAGGGTGCGAACCCGTGTCCCCCACATCGGCAGGCGGACTCCCAACCACCGCGCCACCAGGGAAGCCTGGTTCCGTTCTTTAAATAACTTTCTATTTATTCCTCGCCCCGTCTTCCTGCCTCTCCTCAACAGTTTCTGTCTGGCTTTGCCTTGCTACTGAGACGGTCGGTATTGTTTTTCTGGATGGCTCCCTGCCTATTGTAGATATGTATAACAAATTCCTGGACTCCTCCCCCGCGCCCAACACCAACAAATCACACTGGGACTCCTTTAAGGGGCAGGTGTGGTGCAGAGCTGGGACCCCACATCCCAGCGGTCCCCCTGCCCCACCCTCTCCCCATGCCTTAGAGCCCAGCATTCCTCCCCTTAGAGCCTGTTTCTTAGGGTGCGACATCGATCCGCTTGCGATGAATACTGATGGTTTATTTCGCTGGGACTTATTTGAAAGTTAGCCAGAGTGATGATCATAGGCTGGAAGAAATGTTAGCTCTTGCTTTCTGTTTTCCTGGCTGCCAACTCAGGACAGCATCAGAAGCTCTGGAGCTGAGATCTCAGACATCAAGGCAAAGTGAGGTGTCCTGCAGGAAGACACTGCCAGAGGGGTTGTAACTGGGGAGCGAGGAGGCCTGAGTCACTAGGATAACTGAGGGGTGTGTGCCAGAGGGTGGTGCCAGCATGTTGCAATGTGATGACTTCAGTCAGCCAAGCATGCAGAGGTGAAGCAACCAGTTCTCAGACACATCAAGGATGTGCTTCTCTGGGCTTCAGTTGAGTGTGAGGGAGGGGCTGTCAGGTCTCTTCTTCCAGATAATGACTGACACCCCAGGACGTCTTCTGCTGGTGTCAGCTGTTGCCACACCAGCAAGCAGGGAGTTTGCTGGGTTGCTAGGTTGGCAAGGTTCTGGGACACAGGGAACCCTTTGATGGTTGTGCCCCAGTTAGTGGGAAAAGCCTCTCTGGAAGGCAGTGGGAGCTTCTGGAAGGAGCACTGGCCTTGGAGCCATCAGACCTGGAATGATATTAAAGCTCTGTCACTTATCGCCTGGATGACCTGTTTCAGCTGTCTTGGGACTTTTGTGAATACCAAATGAGAGGCTATGCCTGCAAATGCTTAGAAACTCATAAAACACCATGCAATGTGAGTACTAATCTGTGGTTTGCTGCCTTTACATTGAGGCTCTGGGACACATCCTTAGGCTTTGTGTCAGTGGGAGGAAAGAGGGTGCTTTATCAGCGTCTTGGGCTGGGATTTTTTTCTTTCTCCACCCCCTCCAGATTCAAGCAGTCTCCCTCCCCCCATCCTCTGCTCTTTATTTTGACGTTTCTTTCCTCTGCCTGCCAAGAAGATTGTGTTCAGCTGCGCTGGTCTGAGGCTGTGCTATATCCTGTGCTTCATCAGGTTAATTTGATGGGCTGTCTCCTGGGAACTGACCAGAGACTGGTTCTAAAACCACGCTAGCCTCCAAAACCCAGTTCCGTCCATTCTCCTTTGGGGCAAGCTTTGCTGCTCAATCCCATATGCCTGCTTTTCCTTTCTTCCACCTGCAGGCTGGCCAGGGCCTCCTTTGGTTTCCCTTGTTTCCCTGTATTAGCATAGTTGTTCAAGCATGCATCCCCTGATTGGTAGAAGGCTCAAGGGAAGACCATCCGTTCTCCAAGGCTGCCCCTGACTTTCTGGATTCTGGTCTCCAGTTCCTCTGTTCAGCCTCAGCATTTTGAGCTCGGCCAGCCATTCAGGGGGTATTTATCATTAAGTGGTCTCACCAAATTTGCTAAATTTGTGACCACAAACCTCTCAGAAGACACTAGTATTGCCTTGCCTCCCACTAAGTTTCCGTTACTCTTCTCTCTTAGAAGACTGTTTCACGTCTGATCTCTGTAAATCTCCAACCCCAGCAATAAAGATGCATCCCTCCCTGAGCCTGTGCCCATGTTCTGCTTCACCTCCTGCTCGGCAGGTCAACCCTCTCCATGCGGGCACTGGCTCCCCCCACCCTCTGCCCCGTTCTTGCTGCTCAGGAACTCTGCTGCTGTTTCTTTTTTATTTATCTATTTATTTATTTTGGCTGCGTTGGGTTTTTGTTGCTGTGCTTTCTCTAGTTGCGGCTTTCTCTAGTTGCGGCGAGTGGGGGCTGCTGTTCCTTGCGATGCACAGGCTTCTCATTGTGGTGGCTTCTCTTGTTGCAGAGCACGGGCTCTAGGCTCGTGGGCTTCAGGAGTTGTGGCACACGGGCTCAGTAGTTGTGGTTCGCGGGCTCTAGAGCGCAGGCTCAGTAGCTGTGGCACATGGGCTTAGCTGCTCCACGGCATGTGGGATCCTCCCGGACCAGGGCTTGAACCCGTGTCCCCTGCATTGGCAGGTGGATTCTTAACCACTGCGCCACCAGGGAAGTCCCAAGGACTCTGCTTCTTAATTATCCTTTTTCCTGTAGCGTTAACTTCTCCCTCTACTGAACCATCCCCACCAGTATACAAACATTCTGTAATATCTCCCATTCTATTTTATTTCATTCCCTTTATTTAGTAACACTTTTATTGAGATATAACTCACATACCATACAGTTCAGCCCTTTCAAGTGTACAAGTGAGTTGGTTTTAGTCTAGTCACATGGTTATGCAATTAGACCACAAACAATTTTAGAACATTTCATCACCCCAGAAGGAAATGCCATACCCATTCTCAGTCGCTCCCCATCTCCTCCAATCCCCAGCCCTAGGCAATCACTAACCTACTTTATGGATTTGCCTATTCTGGATATTTCATATAAATGGAATCACATCATATGTAGTCTTTTGTGTCAGGCTTCTTTCACTTAGAACCATGTTTTCAAGGTTCATCCATGTAGCACGTATCAGTGCTTCCTTTTTATGGCTGAATAAGATTCCATTGTATGGATATTTGACATTTTGTTTATTCATCAGTTGATGGAACTTTGAGTTCTTTCCACTTTGGAGCTGATATGAATAATGCTCCTGTAATCATTTGTGTACGTGTTTTTATGTGGATATATATTTTCCTTTCTCTTGGGTATAAACCTAGGATTAGAATTGCTGAGTCATACAGTAACTCTTTGTTTAATCTTTTAACTGCCAGACTGTTTTCCAAAGTAGCTGCACCATATCACATTCTCACCAGCAATGTATGAGAGTTACAGTTTCTCCATATCTTCACTAATAATTGTTATTATCTGTCTTTTTGATTATAGCCATCCTAGTGAGCGGGATGTGGTGTCTGATTGTGGTTTTGATATGTATTTCCCTGATAACTCATGGTGCTGAGCACATTTTCACCTGCCTGTTGTCCACTTCTCATCCAGTCAGGTGTTCACCCCCTCCAAACCTCTGGATCAGCCATTGTGAAGGTTACTGCTGACAGCCTTCTCTTAATCTATGCCAGGCCTTCTGTCAATAATTTCTTCTGGTCCTGTAGTTTTAAGAATGAACTGTGCTCTGATGACTCTCAGATGTATCCCTCCAGCTCTGACCTCATCCATGAGCTTCAGACATCTGTGTCCTGCTGCCTATTGCCATTTCCACCTGGACATTTAAAGGGCATCTCAAATTTAACCTGTTGTAAACAGAACTCTTGTTTTTTTTTTTCTTACCCAAACCCATTTCTTTCCTGACTTTTCTGTATGAAAGAATGGCACCACCACACCCCCCCCGCACCAGGTTGCTCGGGCCACAAGGCCCTGTGCCCCCGGTTCAGTCTTCCTCTCCCACCAACCACCCTCCATCTCACCCATCAGTTAAACCCTTCAGAATACATGCAGCTGCTTCTCACCACCTCCACTGCCTGGGATATTGAAGTAGCTTCTCTCTGGTCCCCTGCTAGTGTTACACAGCAGCCAGAGTAGTCCCTTAGCAAAAAATGTTTTAACCTAAAAAAAGAAAAAATTCGATTTTATAATGAAATGGATCACACATTCAGAATAGTATATATCATATAAATTCCTTAAAGACCAGGCTTCCCTGGTGGCGCAGTGGTTGAGAGTCCGCCTGCCGATGCAGGGCACAAGGGCTCATGCCCCGGTCCGGGAAGATCCCACATGCCGCGGAGCGGCTGGGCCCGTGAGCCATGGCCGCTGAGCCTGCGCGTCCGGAGCCTGTGCTCCGCAACAGGAGAGGCCACAACAGTGAGAGGCCCGCGTACTGCAAAAAAAAAAAAAAAGTTCCTTAAAGATTAAAAATTTTGAATACTCTGTTTCTACTATCTGGATTAAGGAGTAATACATTCCCCAGTACTTCTGAAGCTCCTATAGACCCTTCTTCTTGTCTCATCTACCTTCTTCCCGTCCAGGGGAATTTCCTGAATTTTACAGTGTTTCCCTGATTTTATCTGTTGTTTTATCATCTATGTGTATAGAGGCCTTAAAACAATTTCTTGCTTAGCTTTGCATACTTTTGAACTTTTCATGAACTCATACTGTAAGTATTCATCCCTGATTTACTCTTTTTGTTCAACATAATAGTTTTTTGGTCATATTCATTCCTGTTTATGTCTGAAACTAGAGTTCATTCATTTTTACTGTATTACATGAATGGACCACAATTTATCCATCCTATTCTGATGGACATTTGAATTGTTTGCAGTTTTCAGCTATTACCCAGTGCTGCCTTGAGCATTCTCGTATGTCTCCTGGTATACATGTTCACGTGTATCTGGTTGTAGAAATACTAGAGTTTACTACATACCCACCAGGATGCCTAAAATTAAAAAGATAGCAGATATCCTGGACATGGAACAAATGGCACTCTCCTATGTTACTGGTGGAAACATAAAATGCTGCAGCCACTTTGGACAGCTATTTGATAATTTCTGGTAAAGTTAAACATACTGGTGTATGTACCCTATGATCCTGTAATTCCACTCCCAGGTATTTACCCCAGAGAAATGAGAGTATGTGTCCACAGGATGACTTGTACAGAAAGGTCAGGGCAGTTTTACTTATAACAACCAAAACCTAAAAACAGCTCAACTGTCCAAACATGGAAAAGAATAAACTACTGATAGACACAACGTGGACAAATCTCCAAAACATTGTGCTGAGCAAAAGAAGCCAGCCAGGCAGGAGTGTTTATATGAAGTTCAAGAACAAGTAAACCTAATCTATGGTGACCGGACTCAGCAAAGTAGTATAGCCGTGAACGATGACCAGGAATGAGCACAAGGGAACTTCAGGGGTTGTGGGGTGGTGGTGGAAATGCTCTGTATTTTATACTGGGTGCTTACACACGTGCACACATGGGTAAACATGCATCACGCTCTACATTGAAAGACTTCTGCATCCTATTATATGTGAATTAAACCTCAATGAGAAAAATAGATTGTCCCAAGTAGGGGCATGATTTTGGGGGAAAATGAAACAGTGTATTCAACTAGTTGTCAGGGTTCAATTTAAGCTTTAAATCTGCTTAATAGGACAAACAGGCTGAACTCACCAGCTTTATAATTCATTGATTCTAAATATTCAACCTTTGGGTGAGAAACCATTCATTCCCACTCAAACTAGAGGAGGACTACATTTTCTGAGGATGTCTTCTCACATGGGACATCACAAGATAAATTAGCTCAGGACAAACGGGGGAACTTTCTAATCTCTCATTGTGTCCCCAGTGTTCCATCTTTTTCTGTGAGAAAGACGTTTTTTAATTTTTCTTTAAAAAGAAATACTGCTGGGATATACTTATGTCCGTATTTTTTAAGTAATGCCAAATTAGCCTCCCAAGCATTGTACCAATTTATTTTCTCACCAATGGTGAGTGAGTGTTCTTGATACTCTGCATCCTCTGTAAACTCTTAGTACTGTTAGTTTTAAAAAATTTGCTCCAAGGGTCCATTTTAAAATACAAATCAGGTCATGACACATCCCTCCCCAAAACCCTCCCATCAGATTAATAATAAATCCTAATCCCTTCAAAGGCCTCTGTGTCCAGGCCCCGTGTGCCTACCTCTCCGACACCCTCCCCAGTTTTGCTGGCCTTGCCATGCTTTGTTTTTTTTTTTTTTAAATTAATTTATTTATTTTGGCTGCGTTGGGTCTTCGTTGCTGCGTGAGGGCTTTCTCTAGTTGCAGCGAGCAGGAGCTACTCTTTGTTGCGGCGCGCAGGCTTCTCATTGCAGTGGCTTCTCTTGTTGCAGAGCGTGGGCTTTAAGCGCGCAGGCTTCAGTAGTTGTGGCTCGCGGGCTCTAGAGCACAGGCTCAGTAGTTGCGGCGCACGGGGCTTAGTTGCTCTGCGGCATGTGTGATCTTCCCGGACCAGGGCTCGAACCTGTGTCCCCTGCATGGGCAGGCGGATTCTTAACCACTGCGCCACCAGGGAAGCCCCTCTTGCCATGTTTTTCACAGGTCAGGCTGTTTCCTCCTTGTGTACTCTGTTTCCTCTCACAGCACCCTGTAACTTCCCTGTCATGGCACTTTGTAATCCCCTGTGCCTTGCCTTTGTATTTGCCGCTAGACCAGAAGCTCCATTAGGACAGGACACGTGTTTACTGTCCCACCCTAGCGCCCCCAGCCCTGCGCTGGCCCATTAAGTATCTGTCGAATGAATAAATAAGCCAGCACCAGCCAGGTGGCCCTGGAAGACTGGCCTGCTTCCCTCTGTGGGCACCAGAGGTGGGAGCTGATGCCCGAATGTGTGCCCTTCCCCCGACTCTTTTACCTTGGGGTTTGCATGGGCTTAAAGTGAAAGATCAGAGCAGCTGTGAAAGGGAGAAATGAGAATTAGGCATTGGCAACTGGAGGACACAGGGAGTACCCCAGAGCAAATGACGTGCATAAAAGCTCTTAACCAGGTGACTTCTGGGATTCGGGGTGCATGTCTGGGGCCTCTGTTCTTGCTGCGTTCTGCCCTGTGCCCTCAGTTGCCTTCAGCACACGTTCCCAGAAGCAGCCCAGCCTTGGGATTCCCAGAGCAAAGGCTTTTGCCGGTGACCCTTGTTTGGGAAGATCCTCTCTGCTCCTCCCAAACACAATGACGAAACGGGGGCTTTTCCTCCCCCTGACAAGGCAGCCGGTTACGTCAGATGCCCCCTTTGTTGAGACTGCAAGGAGTTACAGTCTTCCCCAACGTGAGAGATGTTTCCTTCAGAGCCTCCTGTGCCGGCTTCTGCCCAAGTCTGCCTTCGGGGGCCACAGTGGGCCACGCACCAGAAACCAGGTCTCCCCAGCCAGGCCCCTCACAGGCTGAGCCCCTTGCTCAGCCTGGAAAGTCACCACCTCCTGGGCCGCTTGCCTCATGGCTGGCTCTCCTCAGGTCACAGGATGCTGGGAGCAAGACCCTGCAAAACAGAGTTATTTTTCTTAGATGTTGGTCATGGATATGAGCAAAGGGAGGCCTAGAAGAGACAGTGACCTGCCTTCTATTTACAGACAGTGCCACCAAAGGCTGTGCATGGAGTCTGGCATGCCGAAGGGTACAGTAGAACCTTTGGAAGGAGCACACTGGACCAGTGCCACTGGGTCTGTGGGTTAGAGCTGGGAGCCCTGGTGAGGCCTGTGGGCGAAGCTTCACTCTTGACCCTGGGAAGCCGGCTTCTGTATTTCTTTGCCTCTTACCCTGGAGCCTCTGGGTAGTTGAAGGAACCCATGGGCTTCTTTCTACACCCTGGCCAGTCACAGGCTTCAGAACTGGATAGACCTGGACTCAAATTTCAGCTACACTCAGGAGGTTGTGACTAGGCAAGTTCCTTCACGTCTGTGAGCATTGTTTCCCCACCCAGAATAATGTCTCCTTATTGGAATGTGTTAGTTCTGTTCCCTGATGGCTTTGTGGTTTGGCTTGGCCCCAGAAATTGGAGCTGCCATAAATGGAGGGGGCGGCAGAGGTTCTTGAACATAGAGCCTGAGATGCCTTCTGTGCAACTGGTGGCAGCAACCAGAGTTGCTGGAGGAGCTGGCTGGAGCTGGAGCTTTCCGAACGCAGCTGTGAGGCCCAGGGGCCGGGTCAGAGCCAGGGCTGGCTGGACTTGGAGAGGAGCTGGTGGGGACAGGCAGGCCTCTAGGATTAAGTGCTCCCCATGGCATGGAGCCAGGGCCCGGGGGCTCCACTCTCAGCCTTGTCCCTGACTCTCACCCTGGCTCCCTAGCACGTGGCATGGATTCAGGCTCCTTTCCTTAGTGTGGATCCCCAAAGCACCCTGCTGCCTCTTCTCCCTGCTCTTGCCCAGGGCAGCACAGGGCCTCAGGCTGTCAGTAGCCCGTGGCATTTATTTGGTAACCTGCAGAGGATGGCAACTGTCCACAGGGCTGAGTGTTGGTGGTGCTGAGCGTCCTGACACGGTCAGGTTCTCTCCCTGACACCAGAGCTGGAAGGATTGTTAATGAATCACCCAGCTAACCCAGGAATGCCTCATCTGTAGCCAACACTACAGAGGGGAGAGGGCAAATCCCAGGGCTCAGGTCAACCGCCCCCCTCACTTTGGGGGGCTTCTCTACCTCTTCTCAGGGGTAGAGAACGCCCGGGCAGGGGCTCATATCTGCAGTCCCCTGCGATCTTTTCTCTGGGCCATTTTCTCTTAAGTTTCCTGAAATTAACCTCATATAGCTGGAATAGGAACTTCCTAAACCTGGCTTTTCCAGTGACTTGCCCTGTGGCTCTAGGGAAATCACTTTCTGTCCTTGTTTACCTTCTGGCTAATGAGTGAGGGTGGCGGGCTAATCTGGTCTTTAGAGGCCCGAGTTAAGGAGAGCAGAGTGATGCTATCTGCAGTTAGAGGGAAGAGCCCTTTCTCTTGTCCACCCTTCAGTTAAGTGGGCATCTCCTCTACTGCCAGCTCTGTCCCCTCTGGGACTTGGGGGCAGGGCTGGGGGAGAGCACGTGTGCATGTGCGATGTGTCTGCACATTATTTTTCCTTTCTGCAATTTCAGAGTCATGCTGCGGCAGCCTGGCACCTGACGAGTGAGGGGAACCTGCCAGGGGATTACTGCTAGCTCAAGGCAGGACAGAGGCCTCAGGGGAGCGGAGATGGGCAGAGCAGCCTCCACGCCTGGGCCAGCAGCACCAAGACAGAGGCCTGGGCCCTGGCCTGGAGCTTGGCTCACACTCGCTCGGCTGACCCTGATGGCGTTCGAAGCAACACTCTGCTGAGAAGCGGCTGTTCCCAGGCCCCAGAGGACCTCAGAGTAGGAGCTGGAGTTTGACCACCCCTACACAACTGCAGCTGGGGCTGCGACCGTCGGGGGAAGGGGCTGGCGCCTCGGATGGGAAGTAGAAGGGCAGAACCTAGCGCCAGGAGGATCTTGGTCTCTGAAGAGTTTTCTGGAACCCACGGAGCTTCCTGGGTTTCTTCTCTCTGGATTGGGGCTTGGTTCCCTCTCCTCCCCTGGCAGCGGGGTTGGGCCCTGAGGGCCGACTGAAAGAGGGAAGACTCTTAAATGAAATTCAGGCTGCTGGAAGCCCACGTGCTCTCTGCTATGATTGGGGTTCAAGGGCTTCCCTGCTGCAGGGTACGAGGGGCTGCCTCGGCATCTGCTCATGAGCCACAAGGACCCCGAATGCTCCAGACTGGATCGTTTCAAGCCGCCAAAGAGGGGGACCCCCACAGCTGGCAGCCAGCAACCCCAAGGGACTAGAGGGCTGGGATGGACTGACCTCCCCCTTGCCAGGGCTCTGGGAGAAGCAGAGCCTCTGTGGCCCAGCTAGTGACGGAGAGACCCAATGAAGCCATAAGCAGGGCCAGGCGGCTCAGGGACAGGGGAGCCACTGCTGCCGACGTGCTTTCTCCTGACGCTGAGGGGAGGGCATAGTGTGGGACCTCTGCCCCTGTCCCCTCCTTGGCACTTGCCCATATGCCCTTTGCGCGTGGTGCCAGAACAAGCAGGCTGCACTGTGGCTGGCCCATCAGCGGGCTGGGAAAGGAGTGGCCACGGTGACACCCGCCTGACTGCCGGGCTGAGGCCCCAGCTCCCCGGGGCGCCGAACCATGAAGTGCTCCCTGCGGGTGTGGTTCCTCTCCGTGGCCTTCCTGCTGGTGTTCATCATGTCACTGCTGTTCACCTACTCCCACCACAGCATGGCCACCCTGCCCTACCTGGACTCCGGCACCCTGGACGGGACCCACCGGGTGAAGCTGGTGCCTGGCTACACCGGCCTTCAGCGCCTCAGCAAGGAGGGGCCCGCCGGCAAGAGCTGTGCCTGTCGCCGCTGCATGGGCGACGCCGGCGCCTCTGAGTGGTTTGATAGCCACTTCAACAGCAACATTTCCCCGGTCTGGACCCGAGAGAACATGGACCTGCCCCCAGAGGTCCAAAGGTGGTGGATGGTGAGAAAGCTGTGGCCCTTCCTGCCTCCCCTTTGCTGCCTCCTCTCCGGGGGTCTGTCCCCCGGTTTGGGAGTCACCCTTAGAGCCCCCTCTTGGATTGGGGCTGTCTGTCTTCTGGCCCCCAGAGCCTTGACAAAGTGTGAGGTTCACTGGACCAGAGCCAGCTCCTAGGATCACAGATTGTGAAGGGGGAGTGAGCTTTGGCCTGGAAGGAAAGAGAACTAATATTTTCTAGTGCCTGTAGAGGCCAAACATAGGCCAGAGATGCCTTGCTGGGCCAGGGAGGTGAAATAGACAGGAGAAACAGGTTCCCCAGGGCGAAGATGGCGAGAAGTGAGCATGGCAACAGGAAGGCCTGCCCTTTATAAAGGAGGCAGCGGCTCAGCTCCAGTGATTGTTGCTATGCAGGCAGTATCCTAATTTATAAATGTTTGCTCAAAATAATTTGAAATACCATGCCACTCACTTGGTTCCTTCCAATTGCTGGAAAAGCCTTTCTTCTGTGTTGGGATAGGAAAGCATCAGCAACTCCTCTGGGGGCTAAGGGAGGTGAAGGGGAGGGGATGGGAGGACAGGTGTGCCCAAGCCTCCCCGCTCT
>NW_006789896.1:1633607-1655437 GCF_000442215.2 Lipotes vexillifer | reverse complement strand
GATGGGAGCACAGGTGTGCCCAAGCCTCCCCTCTCTTCCGGATCCTGTCACCTTGCTGCTGCTTTAGCTCCCTTCACCTTGTCCCTGTCATCTCTGGAGCGTCACTCCCTAGGCTTTGCCAGGGCCATCTGGTTGCCACACATGTCAGAGGTGGAGCAGCATCAGTACTTGACCCGGGGGGCGGCCTGCAGGCTACAGGCATTTCCTGCTGGGGGACTTGGGAGGCAGCTCATGGTCCCTGGTTTCCCCAGCTGGCAAATGGGGAGGGTGACGACTCTCCCTTTTTCTCAGTTAGGATAGCTGTGAGGATGAGCTCCTGCAACCAGGCTTATCAGAGCAGCTCAGAGATCCTGCTTCCCAGCCCGGACTCTGAGATTCCCTAAGGATGGGGAGTCTTCAGAGCAGGAGTCACCAGGAGCCACACACGCCCTTCATGTGACAGCCTGGAGCCCTTGAAGGGTCCTGCCCGTTGCTCATAGTCACACCCTTCAATTTACAGGGAAGATCGAGGTTCAGAGAGTGCCCTGAGCTTGCCTTGGTCATAGGTCTCAGTGGTGGCCACGAAGGGCCAGAACAGGCCTCTGGGCATGGGTGGACCGAGAGGCAGGCCAGGCCCCCTGCTCACGGGGGTGGAACTCAGGGCTGTTTAAGCCCCGGAAGCCACCTCTCTGCTACTCCCCACAGCCACCCTCTTTTGCTGTGAACTTAGAAGTTCTTGTCTCAGGGCTAAGCTGCTTCTCCACACTGAGTTCATGTTCTTGTGCTCAGGGGCCCTTCCTGTGCTCAGAGAAAAGGCAGAGAAGCAGGCCCACCCATCCCCTCCATGCATTCTGTACCCTGAGCAGCTCCTGCTTAGCCACAAACCTGCAGCGTTACTGCTCGGACCACAGAGCATTTTAAAGCCCTTACAGGTGGTGGCCCAGGGGCTGAATCCAGCTCACTCAGTGTTTTTAAACTATTTGCATGAGTTACCATCATTGAGGACCTCTGCTTCTCTTGAAAAACCAGAAAATCTGGTCCTTCTGGGCTGACAATCCCACAAGGCGACAATTGGTTGAAGTCACCCCTTTTCGATGGGAGCTCCTGTTGGCTGTAAGCCCCACCTGCCTCTTCACTCCTGCATGTTACCTGCCTGGCACTGTAGGTGTTTTAAGTGCTGCCCTGGCCTCATTTCATGGTCTCTTGCATCACTGGTGGTGGGAGGTGCAGGGTACCGGTTTCATTCCAGCTGTTCTGACTTTGAAAGAATATCTGTGCCTCTTTTCCTTTTCCCCAGGGCTCAGGGCCCCGGATATCCTGTGGATCTTGCCTGAAGTTTCAGTCTGAGTCCCAGGGGCGCCCCCTGCAGGCTGCTTAGGAATAAGCCCCTGAAGCTCCCCGGGGCTTTCCACATTAACTACACCTCAAAATGACTGTGAGACTCGGAGCTGCCCCGAGAGGACAGCAGAGCAGGGGCCTCTCTGCTTCGCGGCACAGGCCTGCAGACCCCTGGAGAAGATGTTGAATAGCACCTTGACCCCCGAGCCCGACCCGTACCGCAGAGCTACTTTCGAAAGCAGGGCCCTCCCTGGTCTGGTCTCAGTAGGGAGACTTCGCTATTGTTGAACAAGGTCCTTACTGCTCCAGGAAGATTTCTGCCCCCTGACAGCCCGGGGAGGAGGCCTGCGCAGCTTGGACACTGGAGCGTGAGGGCAGGGAGGGAGCAGGTGGGAGTCCCCTCCTGATCACACCCTTCCTGCTTTCTTCTCCCCTCCGCTCCCCTCCCCTCCCCAGATGTTGCAGCCTCAGTTCAAGTCACACAACACCAACGAGGTGCTGGAGAAGCTGTTCCAGATAGTACCAGGCGAGAACCCCTACCGTTTCCGGGACCCCCGCCGGTGCCGGCGCTGTGCTGTGGTGGGGAACTCGGGCAACCTGCGGGGCTCTGGCTACGGGCCGGATGTGGACGGGCACAACTTCATCATGAGGTAAGTCCCAGGGAGCTCAAGGCTGGACCCAGAACCGGCCTCCAGGAGGGGGCCCTGGCCTCCTTGGCCTTGTCCGGCCGCGTAGGAGCGGCCAGCTGCCGGGGGTGCTGTGACAGAGGCTCAAGTCTCTCGCTTGTGTTTGTTGGGGTGGATGAGGAAGCAGAACTGTCATTCTGAACTTTGCTTGAGGCCCGCGCTCAGCTTCCAACTCTGAATGCCTCTGCAAAGAGCTGAAACTAGGCTCCTGGCTGTGTCTTGTGAAAACTACCCCCAGAGGTCCTTTCACCTGCCTGGTCCCTTTTAGCAGTTGGGCCAGGAGTGTTGGCCCCAAAATAGTGTCTTGCTTAATAGCCACAGGTGATGCCTCTGGCAGACTCGCAGTGGAGGGGCGTCCTGGGCAGAAAAAGGAGCTGTCGGTGCCTGCTTTGGGCTCCCATCCCTTAACCTTTACCTCATAGCATTTCGATTGTGCAGGGGCTCATTAATTCTACAGACGTCTGTGCCCAGGGTTGAGGAACAGAGAAGGGCTGGGAGGGTGCTCATTCCAGATGAAGACAGGAGCAGGGAGCCCGAGCATGAGCAGGGACTAGAGGTAGATTTGTGACCCGGACGTGGGCTGCTCATTCTGCTTCTGAACTTCCGTGTTTTCAGACTTATCTCCCTAGACTTGCGGCCAGAAATGCCACAGTGGGGATCCTTCCATCCCACTCTTTGGTGGAGGAAGAGCCCTAAGAGTAAAGATACTGAAAATGCCCAGTTTACACTAAGCATCTCTTAGGATGAGCACTGCAGAAAGACCAGGTTTCCCAGGAGGCAGGGGGAAGGGCTTTGTCTTAGAAACTGTTGCTGTCTCCATAGCAACACCAAGGCAGCAATATGTCTCTGAGGCTTTTAACATTCCTTGCAGAACCTTTCTCATGTTGAGAATGGTTGGGAGTTGGGGGGAGAGGGGGATGCTAGGCCAAATCCAGGCATCCACAGCCACCAGCTGAGAAACACCATCCCCATTAAGGCTTCCTCTCCAACTGCTCTGTTCCTGCTCTGTTCCTCACAGACCCCAGGGCTGTCATGGCAGAGGCAGATCCAGACTGTGGCTTTGGTGACAATAGGACCAATACTGTGTGTGGAGCTGTAGCAGTCCCAGCAAACTGTGATTAATGAATGGGAAAAATACTTCTCATCCCCTCTAGGAGACAGTATTTCTGAACCCTAAAGACCAAGACATCAGAGGGGTACCCAGACGGTAGGCAGACTGGCAGTTCTAAAGAAATGGATTTGGGAGAAGAGAGGCAGGATCTTAATCCCTGTTCGGGGGCCAGAGCACAGTTGGTGCTGCAGGAAAGATTCTAGGCTTCTGCTTGAAGCAGACTGGAACTGAAGTGGCTGAGAACATGGACTCTCTAGTTCCAAATCAGGCGACTCCTGGTTTCCCAGCCCAAAGTACCCTCCAGTCCCTCAAGGGAAGGGATCCAGAGAGGCATGAGGTACAGCACAGCGACCAGTGAGGGGAGAGGGGGGCAGGGCAGGCATCCTCGATACGCTGTCACCACATCATGCCATCAATGGGAGATGGGCAGGAGGGAGCCAGTAGGGGAGCCCCTGTGACACAAGGCCCAGCTAGGGGGTGCTGGCCACTCTATGGACAGGGAACGTTCGAACGGGCGTAAAAAAGCTGGGAGAGCATGTGGGGGAGACTTTGCTCCCTGTCTCCCAGATCCCTGTGTCCCCAGTGGAGGCCCAGGTTACAGTCATACGCCCAGGTTGTATGACTCTGAATTGTGATCCACACAAGATAGGAATGTTCTCACAATGCATCACAACAGAAAAGGCCAACAGGTTTGTGTTTAAAGCTGGATCACTTGTTTTTAAGATGCTCACCAAAAAAAGGGAGCTTTGATCCTGTGTTCTGCACCACTTGAAAGGAGTTAGAAGCCTTCTTGGTGTGCCACAGCCTGGGGGATGGGCAGGCGGGAGATTGCTCTGGGGTTCCAGGTTCTTCTAAGACAGCAGAAGAGAGACAGCCCCACATTGCACATCTGCCAGGGACAGCTGAGGGTGGGCTCTGTCAGAACGCGGGCATCCCTCTTGGCCTTGGAGTGGAAAGGGAGACAAGAACTTAAAGTGCAGGGACAGGGTGGCTGGGATGGGCAGAATTGAGCCATCTGCCCAGGGGCTTAAGGGGTGCTTCAGCTTCTTGTCTTGCTTCCATGTCTTCTAGGAAAGAGAACAGAACAGCCAGGTGAGCTGTAAGCTGTGAAAGGCTGTCTTTTCTTTTTTAAAAAAAAAAAATTATAAAAGTAATATGCGGGGCTTTCCTGGTGGCACAGTGGTTGAGAGTCCACCTGCCGATGCAGGGGACACGGGTTCGTGCCCCGGTCCGGGAAGATCCCACATGCCGCGGAACGGCTGGGCCCGTGAACCATGGCTGCTGAGCCTGCACGTCCGGAGCCTGTGCTCCGCAACGGGAGAGGCCACAACAGTGAGAGGCCCGCATACTGCAAAAAAAAAAAAAAAAAAAAAAAGTAATATGTGCTTGTTATTGGGGGAAAAAACCCAGAAATGTACACACTAAAAAGTGAATTATCCAGGACTTCCCTGGTGGCGCAGTGGTTAAGAATCCGCCTGCCCATGCAGGGGACACGGGTTCGAACCCTGGTCTGGGAAGATCCCACATGCCACGGAGCAACTAAGCCCGTGCGCCACAACTACTGAGCCTGTGCTCTAGAGCCCATGTGCCACAACTACTGAAGCCTGCGCACCTAGAGCCCATGCTCCACAACATGAGAAGCCAGCGCACCGCAGCAAAGAGTAGCCCCCGCTCACCGCAACTAGAGAAAGCCTGCACGCAGCAACAAAGACCCAAAGTAGCTAAAAATAAAACATTTTTTTTAAAAAAGTGAATTATCTCATTCCCTAAGAGTAACCATTGTTAAAATTTTAATACTCTTCCAGATTTTTTTCTATTCTTATACAAAAGTTAGTTTTTATTCTTCCTCCCTTCCCTCCTTACTTCATTCCTTCCTTTCTCTCTCTCTCTCCCCCCCCCCCGCCTTCTCTCCTTTCTTTTTTTTTTTTCTTTCACAAAAAATGGAATCACACTAATTTTCAGTTTTCCTTTTCTGTGTTGTAATTTCTGTGTTTTCTGTGTTGTAATTTCCTCTGCACAGGTATTCAAAAGGTAAGTGTTAAAAGGAAAGAAGTGAGATTCCTCACGCCACTTGGTTTTTTTCACTCAGTAGCTCTTGGACGTATTTCTTACCAGCACATGTAAACCTACTTTGTTCATTCTGATGACTACATGCTATTCTGTTACATGAATGTACCAAAATGTATTAACCAGTTCTCTATTGTTTGATTGGTTTTCCTTTTCACTGCAGTAAATAATACTGCAGTGGATATCCTTTGCACACTTATGCAACCATTTTTATAGGATAAATTTTAAGAATGGAATTGCTGGGTAAGTGCACACCTATTTACATGTTTGATGGCCAGCAACAAACTGTCCTCTAAAACTCTTGTACCAGTTTCCACGGTGGTGTCTTCTCACGCCACCCTCTTGTCCCTGCAGGATGAATCAGGCGCCAACCGTGGGCTTTGAGCAGGATGTCGGCAGCCGAACCACCCACCATTTCATGTACCCCGAGAGTGCCAAGAACCTGCCCGCCAACGTCAGCTTCGTGCTGGTGCCCTTCAAAGCCCTGGACCTACTGTGGATCGCCAGCGCCCTGTCCACAGGGCAGATCCGATTGTGAGCTCCTCTGCTGGCTGGAAGTGGGATATGGGTGACAGGCCCACCTTGGGAGGAGCTGTCCAGGGAACGGATCTTAGAATTCCTTTAATTGAATATTTTGGCCAAGAGGGGCAGGTGAGGAGAGAAGCAGTGGTAGGGAGGGCCCAAAACGGTGGTTAGCTGAGGCCACAGCTTGTTTTGGGCCACTCCCTGCATGGCGGCAGCCAGCACGTTGGTGGTAGAAAGGTGGAGAAGGACACTTTTCCAGGCCTCCTTTCAGGAGGCAATAGCTCCTACTTTGGGAGCTCTGCCTTCTGAGAACTTTCTTTGGAGGCAGTTGCCCAATCACAGCTGGGAGCCTCAGGAAATTCAATTCACCAAGTAGTTTTTTTTTAACAGCTTTATTGAGATATAATTCACATACCATACAATTCACACATTGAAAATGTACAGTTCAGGGGCTTTTGGTATGTCTACAGAGTTGTGTAACCATCACCACAATTAATTTTAGAATACATGCATGTTCTAAAGATGAAGATAATCTGAAGATACTCCTGTACCCCTTAGCCATCTCCCCCACTCCCTCCACCCCTCCTCCCCCCCAGCCCTAGGCAACCACTAATCTACTCTCTGTCTCACCAGGGTTTGTGTGTGTGTGTAAAAATGTATGTGTGTAACAAAATATACTATTTTAACCACACAGTTCATTAGCATAAAGTACATTCACATGGCTGTGCAAACCTCACCACAGCCCATCTCCAGAACTTTTTCATCATCTCAAATGAAAACTGTACCCACTAAACAGTAACTCTGCATTCCCCCCTCCTGCCAGCCTCTGATAACCACTATTCTTTCTGTTTCTATGATTTGACTATTCTAGGTACTTCATACAAGTGGGATCATATAATGTTTGTCCTTTTGCGTCTGGCTTATTTCCGTAGCATAATGTTTTCAGGGTTCATTCATGTTGTAGCCTGTATCCCTTTTAAATGCTGCATAGTATTCTAGTGTATGGATATACCAGATTTGTTTATCCATTCATCTGTCAATGGACAGTTGGATTGTTGCCACCTCTTTCCTGTTGTCACCACGTATTTCTTAAACACGGAAGTTACAGTTTTCTGACTTTATGTTACGTTTGGAAGTCATAAGGGCTAAAATAAGTGCTGTAGAGTTTAAGTCCCATGAATATTCAGAAATGGGAGTGTAGGTTACAGGCACCATGGCTGACTAATAGGGAAGGAGGGATTTGTGCCAAATATGAGGAGAGTAGCAAGAGGGCTATTGTGGGCAGAGGTAAGAGCACAAACATGGTGGGTATGAGATAATCACAGCAGAGCCTTGTGGGAAGAAAAGTTGGGGCTGGGTTATGGAAGGCCCCAGTGGTTGTCTAAAACATCCTTATTTCATCTTGAAGGACATAGGGAGCCACTGAAGGTTTCTGAGCAAGGAACTGCAGTGATGTGCTATGGGACAGCAGTCTGGAAGCAGGAGAGCCTGTCGTGAGGCTGTCATCACTTGGGCCTCAGTGGGAGAAAAGGCATCCCTGGGTCCACGGAGCCATCTCAGTGTTATTTTTCTTTCTGCTTTCAGCACCTATGCCCCAGTGAAGTCCTTCCTTCGAGTGGACAAAGAAAAGGTAAGTTTCCTCCTCCCCCTTCTTCATCCCCACCCCAGAGGAAACAGTGCAGACCTGACTTGTGCTGTGCCTGGTCTTGTGGTTCAGATACCCCCCAGAACCCTTCTAGAACCTTCAGAGTGCCCATCTGCTGGTATGCCTGACCCCACACAGAGGCTGCAGGAACCAGAGAACCCTGATGAACAGGTCCACTGGCAAGCATGGAGGAACTGGCAGAAGCTGCTCAGAGCCTGGCCTGAGCCTCCAGGCCCCAGAAGCCCTCACGTGCTCGTTACACCTTCTCCTTCCAGGTCCAGATCTACAACCCAGCCTTCTTCAAGTACATCCATGACAGGTGGACAGAGCATCATGGGCGGTACCCTTCCACGGGGATGCTGGTACTCTTCTTTGCTCTGCATGTGTGTGATGAGGTGGGTAGTTGATAAAATAGCGGGACCCATAGATGAGAGGGAGTCCGCCCTTGTCGGGGCTTAGCAGTGCCTCAAGAGGAATGTGTTTTTGCAGGAAGAAACAAAGTGGCTTTCATTCCCCCAATTTCTAGGTTGTAAGGTATAGATCTGCATTCCCCAGACTTAACTACTTTCATGATTTTACCAAATCTGAAATCATTTCATTGAAACGTTAAATTTATTTAAAAAGGAAATTGGATACTACTACCATAATTGATATTACTTGCCATAAACAATAAGCATAAACGTAAATGGAATGGAAACGACGTAGTTAAGTTTCTGCAGGATGGTGTCTCCCACAGCTGTGGGCCCCAGGCCTACTCTGTGTTAAAAATGGAGGTTAGTCATTCAAGGAGCCCATCTCTCTAGCAGGGGTAGCTACTGTGCCATACACGGTAGTGCTCATGCCCAGCACCCCCACTTTTGCCAGTAAACTCTTTAGTGTATGGTACTGGGTACTTAACCAGCTTTCAATAAAAGTACTCCATTAAAAAAAAAAAAAAAATTATCAAGGGTTGGAGAGCTGTCACAGACTAGCCCCAAACTGAGGTGTTCTTGATGTAATCAGAGGGTGGTTGGAAGGAGAACCGGAAGGGAGCAGCAGTCTCCCTCTGGGACAGTGCCCTTAGCGTCAGGGCTGGGTGTCCCCGGTCTAACTGCGCGCTGTAAATTGATGAGCTGCCGGCCTCTGGCTGGGGTCGGCTCGTCGCGGCTCCCCTCTCCTCCCGCACCACGACCCGAGGCTCTTCCGCGCCCTCTGCTCCCTGGTCCCCGACTTGGGGGTGACCCGCGCCGCCCTCCCCCGCAGGTGAACGTGTACGGGTTCGGGGCCGACAGCCGGGGCAACTGGCACCACTACTGGGAGAATAACCGGTACGCGGGCGAGTTCCGGAAGACGGGCGTGCATGACGCCGACTTCGAGGCCCACATCATCGACATGCTGGCCAAGGCCAGCAAGATCGAGGTCTACCGAGGGAACTGAGCCCGACCCAGCCGTGACTCTTCCGGCCCTACCGCGAGGCGCCAGCAAGCGCTCCAGCCGGGACTCAGGGTCAGTCCGGGGGTGGTGGCCTAAGCGCGGGCGCGGCGCCCTATTGGGCGTCAGCAGGCAATCGGGAGCGACGCCGCCGCAGTCTGGACCAATCATGCTTCAGTCTAGCGAGCGCCGGCTATCCTCCGCCAATCACGAGACTCTGGGCGCTGGCTGGGCCTAGCATCAATCAGCGCTGCCGACGGCCGGAGCCTCCGTTTCTCACAGCCAATCATGCGACTCAAGGAGAACTTCCGGCGCTGGGGCTCGTCTCCTCCAATCAATAGCCTCCGGAGGCGGGCCGGCGGCCAATCAATCCCCACTCCCATATGCTTTTGGGTAGGATTTTATCGATATCTCACGCTTTCAAAGGAGCAGAAGTTTGTTCCGGCCCCGAGAAGTACTTTCTTCAGGCTCGGCCGGAGGCGGCTCAGTCGCCGGCCGGCCTGACCCCACAGGGGGCGCGGAGGAGGAAACGGTGGGGAAGGTGCGGGACAGTAGCGGCCCGGCCTCCCCTTCCCGGTGGTCCCTCGTGGCCTCGGGGCGGGCGGAGGGGCGTTCGCGGAGGCTTTCGGGAGGTCGGCGGGTGGTCAGGTGGTTTCCAAGGAGCGCTTTTTTCCCCAGGGGAAAAGTTAGAGCCCTCCTAAACCGCTCTGGATCTCCGAGAGAACTAGACCTCACATTTCCTTTATCGGTCAGGCGCAGATGGGTGAGTGCAAACCCACCAAAGAAATGCGGTGAGAATCCAGAGGGTACGGGGGTCCCCTCCTCCTGCCTCCTCCCCTCCCGCCTTTGGCCACCCTATGGAATGGCCTTTCTGACCGTGGCATTTAGTGTCTCACCAGAAAACTAGAATTGTTTTCACGTCTTGCTGGGGGCGGAATTCGCCTAGGGCTTAACTCTGGAACACAGGTGTAAGAATAGGGCAGGAGACAAGGAAGCCCCGTCACATCAGATGTAAGGTATACTCACGTGTGCTCTCGGTCCCTGTTGTTCGCCCACAGTCTTTTTTAAGTGTCTCTCCCTAGGCCCTGGGCCTCCTCCCCAGCCTACTTGTTGCTCTGGGAAAAAAAAAAAAAAATCAAAACTTGCCCTGTGATTGGGGCACTGCTGCTCCCCGCCCTTCCCCCTTTGTCTCGCTCTAGAGAGAGAGAGCAACACGTAGGAAAGAAGGCTGGAGATGCTTTGGGCTCATGATTTAGCTAACCTGAAGTTACTAGGGGTGGCTGACCAACAGATTCTTTGCAAATAGTAAGCTGGCCATGCAAATAGCTGGGGAGTAGTAGACTTGCCCCCTGCATGCCTCCTCCCCTGCCCACACATCCCTTCCCCCTTGCTCACCTGCTACCTTTTCCCTCTAACCCACTATCCATTTCCAGCTCTAGAAGGGCTGCGAAGCTAACAACCAGAGGTTACAGCTGGAAGCTACTTGCATGACTGAACCCAGCTTAAGTCCCTAGAGGAAGCTGCTGAGGGTGTTCTCACCTTTCAAGGTTGGGGAAGTGTAGGAGGCGTGAAAGGGCTTCTGTGAAGCTTCCAAACCACTAAAAGGATCCCCCTTCCCAACAGTGACGAACACAAAAATCACCCTTTTTTCTTGGTGAGTTGATACCACCCGGCAGCCTCCTGACCATTGGTGTAGTTCCTGCAGCTGGCTGGGGGAACAGTAGCCAGCAGGGGAGTGTATTAGAAGGTTAGGGCAGGGCAGTGGGCACCCCTAGAAGTTAATATATTGAGAACTCAGCTTGAGTCTGTCCCTTCCCAGTTCCAGAAGTAGGAGAAGTAAAGAATGTGGGTGGGTTAGGGGAGCCTTTAGTGGAACGCCTCTCTCACCACCTCCTATTGTCATTTTGGAGAGTCAAGGTACCAGTTATTCTTGCCAGTCTCACCTCTGTGCTTCCTGAAGAGGCTCTTTTGAGTGTTTAAAAGATGAAAAAACAATGCAATATGCCAAACAGTATTGAGCAGAATAATTTATTTCTTTTCTGTTCCTTCTTCTTCTTTTGTTTGGATTTTGTTTTGTTTAAAACATTAATAAATCCCCATTCTGGAAGAGGTAGGTCCCAGCATCCGGCCCAGATCTTTTCTATAACAATTATTTAAACAAATGTTGTTTTATTTTCTTCCCTTTTTCTCTGAATTAAAAAGAGCAAAGAAACTATATAGTCGTTTGTTTGTTCTGAAATGTGTTTGCTGGTGAAAAGGTGTATCTGTCAGTGGGAAGTTGTGACCACGTAATGGCTAAGACTGTTGTGGGTGGATGTGAAGAGGGGAGGGCACGACTCTCACCCTTTCCTTATACGTGAGGCTTCCCAACCCCCAACTGCCAGCTATGCCTTCTGGGAGGGTGGCCTTCACCACTGTCCTTCAGGGCCCCTGAGTCGATCAGCAGGGCAAACACTGTCCACTGCAAGGTACCAGCACAGCATGCAGATCCAGCAGGCACCAGGATGGGGCTTTTCCCCCCTCCTTTTCCAGGTTCTGTGGAACTTCCCATGATGCCATAGGTGTGGGTTGGCAGGGAATTGGCAGAGTGGTAGGAGCTGGTGCCACAGGGGTCTGCGGTAACTGCCTGTGCTGTTAACTGGGCTGTCTGGACCCACTTGAGCCTACTTCCATCATGCAGCGGAATGCCACTGAATGTACAATTTTATAGTCTGGTGGATCAGATAATGTGGGCCTCAACGATGGATCTCTCTTAGTCTGTAGTCACTTGGTGTCCTGCAATCCAGTTTCTATCAATGCTCAAGAGCAAGCCCAGAGTTGCTTTTCAAATGGAGAATACTTTTTGGTGGAGGAGGGCATAGGTCTTTTTCTAAAACCCTAGGACTCTGGGCTGTAATTCTCTTATTTGGAGTTGCCATAGGCTCCATATGACATCTCTCTTTGCCACAGACACTCTCCAACAGCATTTGGTTGGCTGAGTGATAAGGTCCAGCGTCCGGATGGCGTACACATAGCCTGGGCTTTCGAGAATTGTTTCTTATCTGGGCCCCAGTCTTATGGGTTGTGGGTCACCACACTTTGTGGGACCAGCACTCCAGATGTTGTACCTGTTACCTCCAGAATCAGGAGTCTCACCAAATCATGTGTCTTTTTTTTTTTTTAATGTTGGCCAAGGACTGTGTTGCTTTGATTCAGCAAAGATATCACATCTGGAACCACAGGTTAGCATTGCCACTTGTTTACCTTTGCAATAAGCTACTATCATTCTCCATGATTCAGATGGTGAGTGAATGAAACGAGGAAGAAGTCACCCACCCTTCCATAACTCAATCTGGACGGCAGCACCAGTCTCTGCAAATCCTGCTGGAATGTGGTATTGAGTTTGACTTACCATGTTGGAGATAGTTCCAGGGACTTCTATTAGGCCTATCGCATCATAATCACCTTCCCTCCACGGGTCTGGTTGCCAATATGGTGATTTTGCCAGGTAGTAAATATCTCTCTTTCCTTTTGGAACTAAGGAAATTACCTTAAAATGGGTCTGTGGTCTCATTGGACCCACCATTAAATGAACTTGGACCAGAACTCCATCTATCATTAGCCATAGTAAGCTCCAACTCTCATAATAAGGTGGACTGCATTGGCATTTGGGTCTCAGAGCCAGTGTCTGATAACTCCTGATGGTCTGGGTATTTCCCTTTCCCCAGTGCACTGTCACTCCAGGAAATAGGTTCCTCTGGAAAAGCTTGGGGGAAGAGCTACACTACATACCTGCTACATCAGAGAATAGTTCCTCAAAGGACCCGGAGATCGCCTTGAAAACGGCTCCAGGTGTGTGACCTGATTAAGTCTGGGAACTGGGTAAGAAGCCAAAAATTCCCATCAATGTGACTCAGGTTTCTTCTCGGCACTCCTAGAATGTTCCCTCCCATACACATCAAGCAGTAGCTTAGTGGGCTGCCCAGCATCTGTTTTACTTCTGGGGACCTTAATGGTCAATTAACTGTTGTCCCAAATGCTTATAGGTCAGAACTCTAATTGCCAAACTGGATTGTTGTGGTAAATATGCCTCCCTGTGTCAGGTAGGGAGGCACGGCTTTCTCGTCTTTGTCAGGCTGAGGTCCATTCTTTTTTTTTTTTTTTTTGCGGGCCTCCCGCTGCTGTGGCCTCTCCCATTGTGGAGCACAGGCTCCGGACGCGCAGGCTCAGCAGCCATGGCTCACGGGCCCAGCCGCTCCGTGGCATGCGGGATCCTCCCGGACTGGGGCACGAACCTGCGTCCCCTGCATCGGCAGGCGGACCCTCAGCCACTGTGCCACCAGGGAAGCCCTGAGATCCATTCTTTTCTGACCCTCACATAACAGCCACCAGAATTCTTTAAAGATGGTGCCCCAGTCACTACTACATTAAAAAAAAATTTTATTGAAGTATAGTTGATTTACAGTATCGTGTTAATTTCTGCTGTACAGCAAAGTGATTCAGTTATACATATATATTCTTTTTTTTAATTTTTTTTTTTTTGGGGTGCTTTTGGGTCTTTGTTGCTGTGCGTGGGCTTTCTCTAGTTGCAGTGAGCGAGGGCTACTCTTCATTGTGGTGCACGGGCTTCTCGTTGTGGAGCATGGGCTCTAGGCATGTGGGCTCAGTAGTTGTGGCACACGGGCTTAGTTGCTCCGCAGCATGTGGGATCTTCCCAGACCAGGGCTCAAACCTGTGTCCCCTGCATTGGCAGGTGGATTCTCAACCACTACGCCACCAGGGAAGCCCTACATATATATTCTTGTTCATATTCTTTTCCATTACAATTTATCACAGGATATTGAGTATAGTTCCCCGTACTATACAGTAGGACCTTGTTGTTTATCCATTCTATATATATAATAGTTTGTATCTGCTAATCCAAAACTCCCAATCCTTCCTTTCTCCCACCCCACCTCCCCCTTGGCAACCACAAGTCTGTTCTCTACGTCTATGAGTCTGTTTCTGTTTCGTAGATATGTTCATTTGTGTCACATTGTAGATTCCACATATAAGTGATATCATACAGTATATGTCTTGCTCTTTCTGATTTACTTCACTTAGTATGATAATCTCTAGTTGCATCCATGTTGCTGCAAATGGCATTATTTCATTCTTTTGCATGCCTGAGTAATATTCCACTGTATATATGTACCACATCTTCTTTATCCATTCATCTGTCGATGGACATTTAGGTTGTTTCCAGGTCTTGGCTATTGTAAATAGTGCTGCTCTGAAACATAGGGGTGCATGACTAATACATTTTGTTTTTAAAGACATTGTTTTGAAATGATGGGTTTTTTTTAATTTTTGTTTTTTGGCTGCATTGGGTCTTTGTTGCTGCGTGCGGGCTTTCTCTAGTTGTGGCAAGTGGGCGCTACTCTTCGTTGCAGTGCACAGCCTTCTCATTGCAGTGGCTTCTCGTTGCAGAGCATGGGGCTCTAGAGTGTGTGGGCTTCAGTAGTTGCAGCATGTGGGCTCTAGAGTGCAGGCTCAGTAGTTGTGGCTCACGGGCTCTAGAGCACAGGCTTAGTAGTTGTGACGCATGGGCTTAGTTGCTCCACCACGTGTGGGATCTTCCTGGACCTGGGATCAAACCCGTGTACCCTGCATTCGCAGGTGGATTCTTAACCACTGAGCCACCAGGAAGTCCCGACTAATACAGTTTTTTTAATATAAATTTATTTATTTTATTTATTTATTTTTGGCTGTGTTGGGTCTTTGCTGCTGCGCACAGCCTCTCTCTAGTTGCTGTGAGCGGGGGCAACTCTTCGTTGCAGTGCGTGGGCTTCTCATTGCGGTGGCTTCTCATTGCAGAGCATGGGCTCTAGGCGTGCAGGCTTCAGTAGTTGCGGCACGCGGGCTCAGTAGTTGTGGCTCACAGGCTCTAGAGCACAGGCTCAGTAGTTGTAGCGCACGGGCTTAGTTGCTCCGTGGCATGTGGGATCTTCCCGGACCAGGTATTGAACCCGTGTCCCCTGCATTGGCAGGTGGATTCTCAACCACTGCGCCACCAGGGAAGCCCCCCGACTAATACATTTTTTGTTTGTTTGTTTTGTTTTGCGGTACACGGGCCTCTCACTGCCGTGGCCTCTCCCGTTGCGGAGCACAGGCTCCGGATGCGCAGGCCCAGCGGCCATGGCTCATGGGCCCAGCCGCTCCGCGGCATGCGGGATCCTCCCGGACCGCCTGCATCGGCAGGCGGACTCTCAACCACTGTGCCACCAGGGAAGCCCCTGACTAATACATTTTTAAATTAATTTTTTAAAACTATTTTTGTTGTGGGATATAATGCATAAACAGAAAAGAGCATAAGAATAAATGTACAAAAATATATAGCTTCATGAATTATTATTTTTTAAAAGGTCCATAATGGACATTTATTTCATAAAGCAAAGATGGAATACTATATAATACATATAGATTATAGATTATAAATAGATAGAATTATATAATTCCTGTGGTAAAGGAAAAGCAATTTTCACTGCCATTTGGATATCAAAATAGACTGAAGAAAAAAGAGGTGATTGAACATATTATAAGGAAGAACTGGAAAAGCTAGAATTTTATTTTTTCAGCTTTATTGAGATACAATTGACATAGAAAGTTATATATGTATGTAAGGTACACACATAGTGATTTTATGTGTGTGTACATTGCAAAATGATTACCACGATAAGATTAGTTAACACATCACATCATATAGTTAAAATATTTGTGTGTGTGATGAGAACTTTAAAAATCTACTTTCTTAGCAACTTTCAAACATACAGTAAAATATTGTTAACTATAATTACCACGCTGTACGTTACATCCCCAGAGCTTATTTATCTTGTAACTAGAAGTTTATACCTTTGGACCACCTTCACCCATTCCCCCACCCTGGCAGGCACCAATCTGCTCTCTGTTTCTGTGAATTTAGTTTTTTTAGGTTCCATGTAAAAGTGAGACCATACAGTATTTGTCTTTCTCCATCTGACTTATTTCAGTTAGCATAATGCCCTCAATGTCCATCCATGTTGTTGCAAAAGGCAGGATTTCCTTTTTTATGGCTGAATAATATTCCATTGTGTATATATGCATTACATTTTCTTTATTCATTCATCTGTTGATGGACATTTAGATTATTTCCATGTCTTGGCTATTGTAAATAATGCTGCAGTGAACATGGGGGTGCAGATTTCTCTTCAAGACAGTGATTTTATTCTTTTGGATGTGTACCCAGCAGTGGAATTGTTGGATCATATGGTAGTTCTATATGCACATGCAAAAGAATGAAACTGGACCCCTATCTCACACCACTCAAAAAAATTAACTCCAAATGGATTAGACTTAAATGTAAAACCTGAAACCAAAATATATAAAGAACTCACATAACTCAATAGCAAAAAACCCAATCTGATCAAAAAATGGGCAGATATGAATAGACATTTCTCCAATGAAGACATACAGGTGGTCAGCAGGTACATGAAAAGATATGCAACATCATTAATCATCAGGGAAAAGCAAATCAAAGCCATAATGAGATATCACCACACTCCTGTTAGAATAGCTGTTATCAGAAAGACAAGAGATAACAAGTGCTGGTGAAGATGTGGAACAAAGGGAACCCTTGTGCCCTGTTGGGGGAAACTGAAATTGATGCAGCCACTATGAAAAACAGTATGGCGGTTCCTTAATGAATTATTTTAAGATGAACACTCATGTAGCCACCACTCAGGTTGTGCAAGCACCCCAGAGGCCTCCCTGTTCCATCTTCCTTGCCAAGCACAGCCCCCTTCCTTCCCCTGAAGGTGACCACTGCCCTGACATTCCATATTCCCTTGAGTATTTCTGGATACTCAATTCTCTTTCATTAGTCTGATTACCTAGACCCAAGTCCACATAGAAATTTGGTTTATAATAGAGATGGCCTCTCAAATCACTTAGGAAAAGATGGATATTTAAATAAATTTTATTGGGATAACTAGATAACCATCTGGAAAAAGATAAAATTACATCCATAGCCTAAACCATTCACCAAAATGCCAAGTGAATCAGAGCTAAATGTTAAAAATAAGACCCTAGGGCTTCCCTGGTGGTTGAGAGTCCGCCTGCCAATGCAGGAGACACGGGTTCGTGCCCCGGTCCGGGAAGATCCCACATGCCGCGGAGCGGCTGGGCCCGTGAGCCATGGTCACTGAGCCTGCGCATCCGGAGCCTGTGCTCCGCAACGGGAGAGGCCACAACAGTGAGAGGCCCACGTACCACAAAAAAATAAAAAAATAAATAAAATAAAATAAAACCCTAAAAGTAGTAGTTCTTTGATATATTCAAACAGAATATTATCAGCTTTGTAGCTGGTTTTTGGATTGGAATTTTTTTCATGCTCTATATAGTTCCCTGTATTACTAAAAATTGGAGCTTTTTCATTCATTTTTCTGTGTGTTCCAAACATTTTGTTAAATTCCCTCTTCCAGTGTAACTGCTTCCATTTTATTTGTCCATGTGAGTTTATACCTTTTTCCTTCCTTCCCTATAAATTCAGTGAGCTCTTGGAAAGAAAAGTGAGGTAAGTGTGGTGTTTAATCACATACTAGCAGACACCTTTTTCTTCGTCTGTTTTCCTCTGTCTCCACAGAGCTGATATTTTGTGGTTGTTTATTTAACCCCTCTCTGTCATGATGGAGGCTTTTAAAATAATTAGGAATTGGAAATTGTTCTCTCCTCTGTATTAAGTGGATCAAGAAGCTGCTTGGGAATTTTGTGTACCTAGATGGAGCATATCTATGATCTGGGTTGACCTTAGGGTGACTGGACAGGGAACCAGCCGTTCCAAGGCAGGGAGGGTGGTCAGGATAAGCTAGGTTGTGCTACAGTAACAAACACCCTTCAAACTCTCAGTGGCTTAAAACAACAAAGTTTCTTTCTCACTCGAGCCACTTTTCCATCACGGGCTGTGCTCATCATGGTCACTCAGGGACCCAGACAGAAAGGAGTGCCGTCTGTGGTGGATCTGTTGTTTCAGGGCCAGGAAAAGAGTGTCTGGTGAGCCACAGGCTGGCTCTGAATGCTTCTGTCAAGAAGTTCACATTTCCTTGATGTCAAAGAAGTCCCATGTCCATGCCTCAGTCTAGCAGGGATGTGTGTTCCTCTGGGAGAGGCAGCATGTTTGAGTGAGCAGTAATACAGTCTGAACACAGAGGGCTCTTTGGAGAGAAACATTTTGATTTATGGCCTGACCAGGGGTGGTGGATACACACTTGGCTGGCACTCTGGCTGGATGCTAGAGGAAGGGCAGGAAGCGATTAAATATTTTACCCATCAGAGGAATGAACGGCTGAGGGCTGCCATTCAGCAGGCAAGGAACTGCTGCCTGTGACATATGTGGCAAAGTAGGAAAACATCATTCCTGGCTTGGTGAGGGGAAGGGTGAAATCCTGAAACACTTTAAAAAATCAAATTGTTCCTTTCTGAGTGAATTAGGAATCAATGCTCCTTCTCACTACCCTTCCAGAAAAATCACAGCTTCTGCGGTGAGTTTGTCTGTGTGACAACTAACGCACAAAAATGCAAATGGCCCCTCCCCTTACACTTGCCAAACTGTGGGTATCAGGACCAGCCTGCTCCCCGAGAATATAGAAACTAACACCTTTCATCTAACAACTGTTCTGCTCCTGAGAATAATACAGGCTCTTTTTGGCAACATGGCTTCTCTCCAGGGAGAAGGCTTGGTGATGTAGAAAGAACATATGGTGTCTGCATTCAGAAGGATCTGAGTTCAGTCCTTCTTTTGCAATGAGATAACTTTGCCTTTTCTTTCCATACACTTAAAACTGTTCTAAAAAAATCAATTCTATTAAAAAAACAAAACAAAACCCTCTCTTTTCAATGGAAAGAGTCAGGGGAAAGTGTCCAGAAGAGCCAACCAATCAGGAACATCCAATTTAGAGTTTATGGGAGCAAGAATAGTTTTATTGTAAATGTAATCATTTCGCTTTCTCTTTCTCTACTGAAATTCGGTTGTGTTCTTATTCTTGTCCTTAAAATGAGAGTATAATTAGGATTTAAAATCTAGGATTCCCATTTATTGAGTTTATTTCAATGACTAACTTTCTCATTTCTAAAGTTTCTAATCTTGTTTTATTTCTGCCCAGTGGTATGCTGGTAAACTGCCTCTGAAAACAAACTAAAACCACTGATTTAGTGTTGCTGATTTCTGTGGTATAAATATTCCCAGCACAGTCACTTTCAATCTGCCAGTGATTTACCAGCCAGCTTGTGTGAGTTTCAGCACACCACTGCTCTTGTCCAAATTCACTTCATAGTTTCTTGCTCTTTTCAGTGAAATGTAATCATTTTGCTTTCTCTTTGAGCATCCAAAGATACTTTAAGCGTTTTATGAGGCCATTCCATAAAATAAATTTTATTTGGGGTGAATTTGATAACCTTTTTTTTGAAGTATAGTTGATTTACAATATTAGTTTCAGGTGTACAACAGAGTGATTCAATGTTTTTATAGATCATACTCCATTTAAAGTTATTAAAAAATAATGGCTGTATTTCCCTGTGCTGTACGATATATCCTGGCTGCTTATTTATGTTATACCTAGTAGTTTGTATCTCTTAATCCCATACCCCTATCTTGCCCCTCCCCACCTTCCCTCTATTGTTTGCGACTTTCTTTGCATTCAATTTCTTCTCTCCCCACAATCCACAGGTGGGTTTGCTTTTTTTAAAATTTTATTTATTTATTTTTGGCTGCATTGGGTCTTCGTTACTGCGTGCGGGCTTTCTCTAGTTGCAGCGAGCGGGGGCTGCTCTTCGTTGCGGTGAGCAGGTTTCTCATTGCGGTGGCTTCTCTTGTTGCAGAGCACGGGCTCTAGGCGCACAGGCTCAGTAGTTGTGGCTCGCGGGCTCTAGACCACAGGCTCGGTAGTTGTGGCTCACGGGCTTAGTTGCTCCGCGGCATGTGGGATCCTCCCAGACCAGGGCTCGAACCCGTGTACCCTGCATTGGCAGGCGGATTCTTAACCACCGTGCCACCAGGGAAGCCCCACAGGTGGATTTAGCAATTGGCTCCATCCAGCTCCCCGCCCCTCTCACCCATATTCTAGAGCCAGGTGTGCTGATTCAGTGAGATCAGAGGATATCAGACCAGGCAGGCAGTTGACAGGATGGTGTGGGTTACCGGTTGCAGCGGGGATCCGCATCCTCCTGTCTCCTTTCTGGGCCTGCGTCTTGATGAAAGTCTCTGTCCAGCTGGCGTGCAGGCGAAGCTCCAATCCAGCGCCCTCCAAGCGGCGAGGCTGCCTTGAGTTCTGGTCTTGTGTGCAGCACTTCGCTTCCCGACCCCTCTGCTGAGCGGGACCTAACAGCCTGCAGCTGCTCGTTCCCCGGACGGGGAGCCCAGCAAGCTCTGGCTTCAGCCCTGCTCCCAGCTTTGCATTTTTCCCCATTACTGGTCCACAGAAGTATTCATCTCGTTTTTCGGGTCAGGCGGTGTTTTGTTTTCTAGTTTTAACTTTTCTGTATCACTTGTGTTTGGGGGTCAAAGTGGGTGTCACTTATCTGGAATGCTGGCACTGCACACGACCTCCTCTCCCTTTTTGCCTGTCACCTTTCCGAGCACCCTGAGCACTGCTTCCTCTCTACCCCACCTCGCCTTGTCCCCAGCCTTTCTGGAAACGCTCCACTTCTCGCTCCCACTTTTCTTCTCAGAACCCCTTCCTGCACCAGTGGCTTGCATGCGCCCCTGACACACCTGCAGTCACCGTACCTGCTGCACCCCCAGGACACTCAGTCTCACTTTCTCTCACACCGATCCCAGCTGGACCCTGTTGCTCAGTCTCGGCTCCAGCCCACACACCCACTCACCCAGAGGTAACCGCCCGTAATCGCTCACAGCAAATCAGGCAGGCAAAACGACACTTCAAAACCTACAAAAACATGAGTAAATAATTTATAATACTGGGCTTCCCTGGTGGCGCAGTGGTTGAGAGTCCGCCTGCTGATGCAGGGGACACGGGTTCATGCCCCGGTCTAGGAAGATCCCACATGCCGCTGAGCGGCTGGGCCCATGAGCCATGGCCGCTGGGCCTGCGCGTCCGGAGCCTGTGCTCCGTGGCGGGAGAGGCCACAGCAGTGAGAGGCCCGCATACCGCAAAAATATATATAAATAAATAAAAATAAAAAGTAATAATAATAATAATTTATAATACTGAGATGAGGAAAGGTTTTCTAGCCATGACATGAAATCCAGATTTCTTAATAATGAAGCCTGAGCAATATTAAACTTTTTTTTGTTTTTAACATCTTTATTGGAGTATAATTGCTTTACAATGGTTAGTTTCTGCTGTATAACAAAGTGAATCAGCTATACATATGCATATATCCCCATATCTCCTCCCTCTTGCTTCTCCCTCCCACCCTCCCTATCCCACTCCTCTAGGTGGTCACATAGCACAGAGCTGATCTCCCTGTGCTATGCGGCTGCTTCCCACTAGCTGTTTTACATTTGGTAGTGTATGTATGTCCATGCCACTCTCTCATTTCGTCCCAGCTTACCCTTCTCCCTCCCCGTGTCCTCAAGTCAATTCTCTAGTCTGCTGTTTTTATTCCTGTCCTGCCCCTAGGTTCTTCAGAATCAATTTTTTTTTGTTTAGATTCCATATATATGTGTTAGCATACGGTATTTGTTTTTCTCTTTCTGACTTCACTCAGTATGACAGACTCTAGGTCCATCCACCTCACTGCAAATAACTCAATTTCTTTTTATGGCAGAGTAATATTCCATTGTATACATGTGCCACATCTTCTTTATCCATTCATCTGTCGATGGACACTTAGGTTGCTTTCGTGTCCTGCCTATTGTAAATAGTGCTGCAGTGAACATTGTGGTACATGACTCTGAATTATGGTTTTCTCCGGGCATATGCCCAGTAATGCAATTGCTGGGTGGTATGGTAGTTCTTTTTTGTAGTTTTTTTAAGGACCCTCCATACTGTTCTCCATAGTGGCTGTATCAGTTTACATTCCCACCAACAGTGCAAGAGGGTTCCCTTTTCTCCAC
>NW_006789896.1:1633246-1633316 GCF_000442215.2 Lipotes vexillifer | reverse complement strand
TTTTTTTTTTTTTTTTTTTTCGGTACGCGGGCCTCTCACTGTTGTGGCCTCTCCCGTTGCAGACCACAGA
>NW_006789896.1:1623184-1632538 GCF_000442215.2 Lipotes vexillifer | reverse complement strand
TATATATATATATATATATATATATATATATATATACACACACACACATTTTTTAACGAGCATATATTAGTCTAATAAGCAGAAAAATACAAGTAAAAACAAATCATGATTAGTAAAGCGTTTCATAATTATTTTTAAATTTCTTAACATAATGAATGATGGATATAGCTCTAATTTATCCATCCTTATTCATACAATGTATGAATTAAAGTTCATCTACGTTACGGATGAACAGCATAATCAGAGTTTTCACTGGTCATAACTTCCTTTCCAAACTCTGCTGCTCGACTCCAGGCACAGTGTGACATCCATGGGTGAGAATCAACTCACTCGGCCAGGCGTGTGTCAGGAAACCACCCGGTGTCCCCTGGCTGCTGTGACACCAGGTACCTGAGCAGACAGAACAACTGCGGGAGGAGAAGGCAGCCCTAGATCATCCACTCTTGCCAGAGTTTGGAAAGGAAGATTCCACAATCTCTGAAGATTCACTGACTTCCGTCGTTCTCCCCAAATCTGAGGTTTACAAAGTAGCCAAGATGCTCACACAGGGAGAGAGAAGGATATACTCTGCACAGAGAACAGAGGTAAAAGGGATCAGCTGGAACATCTCTGGATTTGAGGAGAAGGAAGGCGGCCAAGGGTAAGAGACATTCGGGACAAGTCTCAGTCAGGGATGGGGGTGCTGCTCTCAGGCCTCTCTGCCGCCGCCCGCACGCTCCACCCACGCACAGGAGCTCACACAGCTGAGTTGCCCAGGCCTTTCCTGTCCTCTGCTTATACCTCTATAGTTTCTTTAGCGGCTAGAGGCTGGTCTCAACACCCCTAGCTAGAAAACAGGCAGGGGATCCTGGGGCCAGCGATTGCCAATAGTGAGCACGTTATTATAAAGACGGAGGAAACCGCGGCTTTGAAAAGGGATGGGAGGAAAAGGACTAAATTTTCCAAAATGCAAATTTTTTCTTCTACCTTCCCCCATCATTTGCGCAATTTTTGTCAAGTCCAAACGTAATTTAAAATGAGGTAGGTAGTTTCTCTCTACTCGTGCCTTCATCTTTGTGTTGACTGTTGAGGCCTGTGCCATGAAAGCACTAGTGTGCCATGAAAGCACTAGTGTGCCGTGCAGGGGGAGCACCAAGTGTGGCATCAGTGACTGCAGGAGCTTCTCAGTTGGCTATTTTCTCTATCTCGTCCAAGTCATCTGTGTCCAGTCTTTCTATTTTCTTATCTGGGGGAAAGAAAAGAGAATTCAAAGAGAGACCAACATGGGGTTACAGAGACACACACTCAGGGAAGGGACAGCACGGCAAGGAGGGAGGAAACACAGGTCTCTGCTGCCTAGGAACGTGCTGTGCCTCTGGCCACAGAGATCCTTCACTGAACCCCAAAGGCTTCCAGTGACTGAGCAAGGGACACGGACACCAACAGCCAGAGCCCCAGGCCCCTCAGCCTGGCCAGGGGGGACTGTCATTCAAGTCCCTGAGCCCTGAGCTCTCCAGGTGTGCTCTTTGAGAACTTCCACATTGTAGGGAAGGTGGGGAATGGACCAGAGACAAAGGCCTCGCTCGGGGCCACAGGAAAACCTACCCTTCACCCTCCCCTCCCACCCCGGACTTGCCCCTGTAAGGTAAGGGCCCAGCAGGGGACACTCCCAGGGACTCACTGAAATGCTCCTGGATTCTGTTCAGGATGTTCATGCTGTGCTTGCTGTCCACCATGTTCACGGCCAGGCCCCTCTTGCCAAAGCGGCCGGTGCGCCCGATCCGGTGCAGGTAGGTCTCGTTGTCCGGGTTCCCATCCTTGTCCACGGGAAGGTCAAAGTTGATGACAACAGACACCTGTTCCACATCGATACCTGCATGAAGGAGAGTCGGACAGGAGTAAGGATGGGACACAGAAATCGCTGTCGTCCACAGTCAGGCCTACACGCACCAACCTCAGGTGGAAGGAACAGTCTGGGATGGGCCAGCTCTGGGATTCAGACAAAGGGGCAGGTAGCAGAACCCAGAGGGAGAAAACAGAACTGTGGCAGGTGCTGACCAAATTATGAAATCAGCCATCAGGCTCCAGAGAGCCTCTGCTGGATACCAGTATCTGGAGAAGCAGCCAAAGCCTCACTGGGGGCCCCAAGAAGAGCAGGTGCCGTTCTAAGCCACCAAGTCAGGACTCTGGCTTCTGTGAAAGTTCTCCTCTGCTGAGGGAATACAAACAGGCTCTTCTAGAAAACAGGATCTCCCGCAAACCACCGGAGTGTCCCGCAGACGAGGATCTCTCCCGCTACCCTGAGCCTGCAGACCAGGACACAATCTCTGCTCACCGCGGGCACACACGTTGGTGGTGACCAGAACCTTCTCTTTGCCCTCTCGGAAGCGCTCAATCACTGCAGCCCTCTGCTCCACCACCATTTCACCACTCAGCAGAGCCACCTGGTGGCCTTCTTTTGAGAGCTCTGCTGCCAGCCAACTAGCTGTTTTGCGGGTCTGGAGTGAAAAGAATTGTTTTAAGTGAAGATACCTGTAAAAAAACCAATGAAGACACCTGCAGAAAAGTGGCTTGTTGCCATTAATATATATGAAGGCTCTACTGAGTTCAGTCAGCAGTTTAGGCTTAAAGTTTCTGAATATTTTTTAGCCATGTGATTTTTTTTGGATAAATTCCTTCAATGAAGACTGGTTTGAGCCAAAGGTCTTCATTCCTAAATACTCTATATTATTAAAACTTTAAAATTATTTTCCTGGATGTTATTGGGAGGTTTTTTTCCCAAGTTATCTCTAAGAAGTGGGACCAAAGAAGGTTCAGATCTTCAGTCTTCCCCTTACAACTCATTACAACCTGCGAGAATATGTCCTGGGGCAGACGGAGGTGATTCATTTCCTTTCCAGCCACAGGGAAGGGACCTGGTCCCCCAGCACGAAGTGGAGCTGGCTGAGAGGGAGGGTGCAGGGCCACACCCTCCAGTGGAGCTCCTCCCCCGCAGGCCGCCTCCTGCTGCCGCTGCTACTCACATGGCAGAAGATCATGGCTTGAGCAATGGTGATGGCCCCGTAGATATTACACAAGGCCTGGAACTTCTCATCTCTGCTATTGCACAGGACGTAATACTGCTTGATGGTGTCCAGTGTCTCCTCCTCGCGCTTCAGTTTGATGATGTTTGGGTCTGGGACCACTTTCTGGGCAAATTTCCAGACAGAGTCTTCGAAGGTGGCAGAGAAAAGCAGCATCTGGCAGTTCCTGGGAAGCATCCTGCAAGGGAAGGCCCAGGTGTTCGACATGACCCCGACCGAGTGTTTCACTGGAAGGAACAGAAGCACAGCCTCCCCAGGCTTGGATGACCTGCGCCCCCAGGAAGGTGGCAAAGCAGGGAGGAGCACTGCAGGGAGGAGGGAGGAGCAGACGTGGGGCAGGGATGGGTGGTGGTAGAGTCCCTAAGTCTCCTTCCTCAACCCAGGCTGGGGGTATGGTCAGTGCGACATGGAAATGGCCCACCAAACAAATGCCTCTGAAAGCTGCAGAGTAAAGAACCTGGCAGGGGCAAGAAGAGGAGGGTGAAGTAAAAGGAGATGATGCTGCAGGTCAGGAGGCCGAGAAGTTCCTCCTGGCTCATGAGTTCCTACCTCTGGATGCGGATGCTCTGATCTTGGTGGCCCTGAGTAGCTATCATCACGTCAGCCTCATCCAGAACAAACACCTTGATCTTCTTGGGGTCGATGAACTTGAGCTTGGAGCACCAGTCCAGAACGGTCCCAGGGGTGCCAATGACAATGTGCTCACTGATCTTCTGTCCTCTTTCCACTGTGGAGACAAGATGTGTTCTGTGGGTACTTCCATGGCTAAACCTGCTTTCAAAATGAAAGCCTCCTTGCCCATCCTTCCAGAGCTAGAACAAGTTAATTCCAGATTTCAAACCACAGGGGTGTTACCCAAGTTTTGTGTTCTTCTACTGTAAAATGGGCATAATGACACCTATCTCACTGCACTGTGGTCAGGATTAAATCCTACACAGTCAACCCTCCATGAGTGTTAGTTTCCCTTTTTCTACTTTCTCCTATAATCCCCATCACCCAATTCTTTCTCTTTAGCATAACACTTATTCTTTTTATACCATCCCTTCACTCATGGTTCATTGATTTCCTTATAAATTGGTAGTTTTGAGTCCTAGGATCCTGGCCCAGTGACTTTTTGCTTTGTTAGAGATTCTAATTGTGTAGACAGTTTTCCTAAGTACAAATTCTCTTTGATTGAAAAAAACATATTACTCTCAAACTATAGCTGGTGGGAGTTGAAACTGATATAACCATCTATCAAAATTACTAATGCATGTAGCCTTTGACCAGTGCTTCCACTATTAAGAATCAATCCTGTATGTACATGAATATGTGTGAAATAACATATATACAAGGATATGCATTCATTAAAACATAACTAAGCAAAATATGACACACCGAATGGATGACACCAACAAAAATATAAAACTGTTTAGGAATTGATGTGGAACAATCTCCAAAATACATTATTAAATGTGAAAAAGAGGTTGCAGAGCAATATGTATACCAATAGGGGCAAAAAAGAATACATGTAATATATGTACATGCATGTGTGAGTGTTCTATCTATCTATCTCATCTATCTCTATTGCCGTGCCATGAGGGATGCAGGATCTTAGTTCCCCGACCAGGGATCGAACCCGTGCCCCCTGCAATGGAAGCGCTGAGTCTTAACCACTGGACTGTCAGGGAAGTCCCTATGCGTTATCACATTATCACTTGCCTGTAGCCACACAGACTATCTCTGGTAGGACATGTGAGGAACGGGTTAGTACTGGGTGCCTTTAGGCAGGCAGAACCAGGTGGTTGAAGGGTATGGGAAAAGAAAAGTTTCTACCATATATCCTTTTCAATTTTGAAACATGTGAATGTCAACTATTTTCAAAACAAAATTTAAAGTTCGAGGAGAAAGGGACTTCGGTCAGGAATTCATTAACTCCACTGGAAAAGTTTTAAATGAACTCTTCAATACCTTGTGGTTCTCACTGTCCACTGCCCATCAGTCTAAACTGAACTTTAAAAAAAATGATACCTTAAATAGTTAATATACTAATCCTTCACATAGTAAAGTCCCCTGTTATTATAAAACAATCTAGAGAAGATCCATGTTGTCTCAAGATTCTGGTACACTACACTTAGCTGCACCTATCAGTGTAAGACATCAAATACACACAAAAATACTAATAATTTCTGGTTAAAGTACTCTTTCTGCATGCTGAAACATGATGGTTTCCTCCAGGAAAAGCCCTTGTGTGATTATTTGTATGGTAACTGTACTAGCCATTTTTGTTTGTTGAACGACAGACAAACTACAGAAAATCAAACGGGGAATTCCCTGGCGGTCCACTGGTTAGGACTCCGCGCTCTCACTGCCAAGGGCCCAAATTCGAACCCTGGTCGGGGAACTAAAGTCCCACAAGCCGCACAGTGCAGCCAAAAAAGAAAATCAAGTAGGGAATTTGATACACACTTTCTTGAAAATGAACAGAGAGTCTATCACTTAAATGAAAACAACTGACTCTTATTTGTTGTCATGATAACGTTTCAGCTTAAGGGAAAATTAGAATTTTGGAACACTTCTATGTGCTGCTGTAGGTTTGAGAGTTTCTCCATGTATAAACTCCTCTGAGTTGGTTGGTGGTGATATTAATGCATTTTAAGTGCTATTTAAAATTTTGTATTATGAAATATGTCAACATTTGGAAGATCAGCATAACTCAGTAAGACAGTATTTTCCAAATGACCAAGATATGATGTTAGAAAACCACAGTTGGGCAAAAGATGCATTCAAAGTGCAAGGGAGACCAAGGAATTTTAATGTAACAGTACAAAGAATTCATTAATATGATTTCAGATATCACATGGCAACTAACTTTTAAGTAATTACCACTTGTTAATAAGTTTTGGTATGGCATCCAAAAAAACAGTATCTAAAATTATAAGAAAGGATAGATTTTCTTCATATTCTTCCAAAGTCAGTACTTGGGGTCCTCAATAATCTTTAAGAGTGTACAAGAGCAAAAAGTTTAAGAACCACTGCTCTAGGCGATTGTAAACTGCTGGGTTGAAGGGATGTCTCTCTTCCATTTTTCTAGGCAATGCCAACTGCTTCTGGAAGTCAGTGTGCCAATGCATACTCCCCACTGGAGCACGTGAGCCTTCCAGTTCTTCTACATCTTGGTCAACACTTGGTTTGTCAGACTTCCTCATTTCTACCATCTGAGAGGCATGCAGTGGTTTCACTTGATGTTTCCCTGATGACTAATGAAGCTTATCATCTTTTCACATTCACTGGCCATCTGAATTCCTTCTTTTGTGAAGCATCTGTTCAACTGGGCCTCTCTCGTCCATTTTCCTATTGGAATGCTTACTTTTTTCTAATTGATTTGTAGTTTTTTATATTCTGATAACTTCTCCATTACCCATTTTCTACCTGCCCCTCCTCCCATTTTAACCCATATTTTCTACATTCTACAGAACACGTGAAAAAAGAATTGGTGGAAGGATTTCTGATTTGGTAAGAGCAAGTGAACTGTACGTGCTCTTAGATTACTCTTACTAAAGCTGTGCTTTACTGTTAAAGAAAGGGAACTGACCCAACCTACCATCTTCAGTGCTCATCCCTCCCTCGTAAGCAGCTTTCAGAACCGTGGATGCTGAATTCAAGCCCTGGCTCCTCAGTGAAATACTCCACACTTGAAGAACCCCAGGACTCAGGCAGGGATTTTTTTTTTTAACAACTAAAAATCTTATTTTAGGAGTGGAGAGAATTATTAACAAATCAGCAAGTATTTAAGTAGATTTGCTAAAGGCAACCCTGGGCTCCAAGGTCAGACTGAACTAGAAAGTTGAATATCATCACCTCATCTTCAAAATTCATATACCCAACCACCCGCCGCAACTCACGGCCTAGGTCTTGCCCCTTTATACTCACATTTATTGCCTCGAACAGCATAAGCAAGCTTTAGTTCTGGATGAAATCTGCCCATCTGCTCAATCACTTTTCCTGTCTGAAGCGCCAGCTCATATGTTGGGGAGAGGCACAGACACTAACGGGCAGATCACAGAAGATGAGTTTAGGAGAGCCTTGTAGTAACAGACAACAGGCTCTAAAGCAACAAGTACACCGATGTCATTACCACTTGAACAGTGTAGGAAACCACATCCTCATCAACCAGGCCCACATTTCAGCTGTAGACAGAAGCCTTCAATAGGGAGCCCTGCCTTGGCAGATGCCTTCAGAAGCCACTGTTTAAGGCTGCTGCTTCCGAATCAATTCTACCCAGGTAAGGGCCTGGTGCACCACTGGGCTTTGCCTGAGCAACAGTCTGAGGCATCAGACGCATTCAGACTGTACCAGGGGCACCCTCATTAGACAAACCCCCCAGATGGCACAGCCATTCCCAGGACGAGCAAGCCAGGGCCCCCAGGATTCCACCCCCTCACCTGGGGGTATCTCTCTGCTGGTTCCACTCGGCTAAGCATGGCCAGGACGAAGGCAGCTGTTTTACCAGTACCAGACTGAGACTGGGCAATCAGGTTCTGTGGGCTGGAAGAAGGAAGAACAGAGATGAAAATAATATTGGTTAATAACAATCAAGTGTCGGGACTTCCCTGGTGGCATAGTGGTTAAGAATCTGCCTGCCAATGTAGGGGACACAGGTTCGAGCCCTGGTCTGGGAAGATCCCACATGCCGCGGAGCAACTAAGCCCGTGGGCCACAACTACTGAGCCTGCATTCTAGAGCCCATGCTCCGCAACAAGAGAAGCCACGGCAATGAGAAGCCTGTGCACCACAACAAAGAGTAGCCCCCGCTCGCTGCAACTAGAGAAAGCCTGTGCACAGCAACAAAGACCCAATACAGCCAAAAATAAATAAACAAATTTATTAAAAACAAAACAAAAAACAATCAAGTGTCCAAACGTTCTTTCTGGGTGGTAGGAATAGGGATTTTCCCCCTTCATGCTTCTATTATCCAGGTTTTCTGCACTGAGTACAATGATAAACTTTTTATATGATGTTAAAAAAAACTGCTTAAATATTAAGTGAAATGATTATTTTAGATGGGCTCACACTAAGAAATCCTCATTCTAGACTCTAGCACAGCTAGAGTGCCCTAGTTTTATACCCCAAGGGGCCTATGGAAATTAAGACTGCAGAGTAACATCTGTGTCCAGACAAATCCCTGAGCCATAATGTGTCTTCAGGACTCGGTTCCTACTATGTGCTCCCTTTTCTCATCTTTATGGAAAATTTAAGAGAACAAGTCAGATGCTTTAGAGGGAACTTTCACATTTCACTTCAGGTAACCCAATGTCATGGGAACAGGTGGCATTTTTTTTAAAATTTATTTATTTTTGGTTGCGTTGGGTCTGTTGCTGCGTGTGGGCTTTCTCTAGTTGCGGTGAGCAGGGGCTACTCTTTGTTGTGGTGCGTGGGCTTCTCATTGCGGTGGTGTCTCTTGTTGCGGAGCACGGGATCTAGGCGTGTGGGCTTCAGTAGTCGTGGCACGCGGATTCAGTAGTTGTGGCTCACAGGCTCTAGAGCGCAGGCTCAGTAGTTGTGGCGCACGGGCTTAGTTGCTCCACGGCATGTGGGATCTTCCCAGACCAGGGCTCGAACCCGTGTCCCCTGCATTGGCAGGCGGATTCTTAACCACTAAGCCACCAGGGAAGTCCTAGGTGGCATTTTTATCATTAAAAAAGAGGGACTTCTCTGGTGGTCCAGTAGTTAAGACTCCGAGCTTCCACTGCAGGGGGCACAGGTTTGATCCCTGGTCAGGGAAGTAAAATCCCACATGCTGTGTAGTGCAGCCAAAATATAAACAAACAAATAAATAATACAGTTGAATGAAAAAAGTTGCTAAGTATGATACCATTTATGTAAGGTTTAAAAATATGCAAACTTGGAATTCCCTGGCAGTCCAGTGGTTAGGACTCAGCGCTTTCACTACCGAGGGCCGAGGCCCGGGTTCAATCCCTGGTCAGGGAACTAAGATCCCACAAGCCACGCAGCGTGGCCCAAAAAAAACCAAACAATGAAAGCAAACTACGTAGTAAAAGGATAAAGAAACATGAGAGAAGGCTTCCCTGGTGGCGCAGTGGTTGAGAGTCCGCCTGCCTATGCAGGGGACGCGGGTTCATGCCCCGGTCTGGGAAGATCCCACATGCCGCAGAGCAGTTAGGCCCGTGAGCCATGGCCGCTGAGCCTGCGCGTCCAGGGCCTGTGCTCCGCAACGGGAGAGGCCACGACAGTGAGAGGCCTGCGTACCGCAAAAAAAAAAGAAACGAGAGAATAATAATGATGCTCACTT
>NW_006789896.1:1622449-1623107 GCF_000442215.2 Lipotes vexillifer | reverse complement strand
AGGGGGCTGTGAATGGAGGGAGTTACATGGGGGCTACAACTGCCAACTATATTAATGGCAGCTTTATTTCTTGGCAGGATGGGGTTATGGAGATGTTCCTGGTATTGTTCCTGATATTTTTTGCAGGTCTCAAAATTTTCAAAATTATTAAAAAACAATAGCAACAACAACAACAAAACAATTTTTAAAGCTGCATAGAATAACAGCACTAACTTTTTCTATCCGTTTTTATTAAGTGGAAAAGGCAGAAACTGTATTGAATTGCATCTGACTCTCTCTGCACCTGTCTAAGCTGTTCCCCTGAAGAAGCACGTTGCTCTCAACGGCCCATCTTGTGCTCAGGAACTCAGCTCTTGGTGGAAGACGCTGAACCCAGTTCTGAAGAGGTGTGCCAGGGTCCATATACTTACGGCTCAGCAAGCATCATGGGTAACGCATTCTCTTGTATCTTGGATGGTCGATTGAACCCCATGGCATAGACTCCCTGCAGAAGCTGTGGTTTCCTAGGAGGCCAGGGAGAGAAAGATGGATTCCTAGTTGTTGAAATTGTTTTAAAAGCCTAGAATTTTATTTTTCCCTTTATCTAGCAAAGAATGATACTTCCTGTCAGACATATTTTCCTATGCCTTAAAAAATACTAACTAAAACAAAACAAAAC
>NW_006789896.1:1607082-1622439 GCF_000442215.2 Lipotes vexillifer | reverse complement strand
TTTCCCTACTAAATCTTAATCTGAAATTATTAGGCAATTTACAAAATCCAGGCTAGTTTCCTTTCTTGGAGAAATTCGTCTTTCAGGAGACCCACAAATTTGGTTGGCCTTGGATGACAAACATTCCCAGGACACTGGAAGAATGGTACTTATTAATTCATAGTATAAAATAAATTATAAAAGACATCTAAAAATAAACACTTCTTACTATGCTGCTAAGATACACAAGTCCCTTTAGGGAATGAGATTTCAGTTTTCATTTCTCAGTGCAGATGCTCCACTGAACCACAGTCATTTTGTGTTCCATGGGCCTTCCAAAGCCAGCTATGCAAGAACTCGGGACAATTGAGAGGTAAGAAAATTGATTCAGCCAGTTTCTAGTAAATAGGTAAAGGGAGTTCAGTTATCATACTGAACTTCATGAGTGATTAGATTTACTTATTTTGTCTAGTCAAAATCAAAACTAGAAAAGCACCAACTTCTTACATAAGTAGCCACACAACAAATATCAAATAAAGCTGCTTTTGTAGTACATTTATAATAAGCTCTCTGCTACCTCTAAATTGACAGGGTGTTTAACAAAAATCCCACCACACTGTTTTTAAAATAAAGTCAAACCAAGTCAAGAGTGTTCTCTAAGCCTTCCTTAGAGTTTAACAGGCTCTCTAAAAGGCAATTCTTCTGGCATATGGTGGTTCCCAGACACAAAGAACTTTGAAAAGTAACATCCATTTGGAAGAAAAGGTTGTGAAGCTTAGCAGATTCTGATTTGGTTGCCAAAGAGGACTCGAAGTGATCCAAGAACTTTCAGTGGCTCATTATTTTTATTTTGCAGATCTTTTCAGTAAAAAATAGACCAAGTATATTAGGTGACCTAGGTATTATTCTTTGTTTTCTTTGGCTACTAACAATTAAATCAAAAAGAACTTGCCTTTTCAAAGAGGACAGTTCATCACTGGTGGACCTGAGAACTCCAGTCCTTTAAATGAAAGGAACTTAAAAAGACCACTGATACTTGGAAAAGCAAGCTGTCAGAGCACATCTAGCTTCTCGGACAGAATTTATGAATGGAAGCAGAGATGACAGATTTGCTGAAAAAAGCCTTTGACAGAGAAAATACACGTAGAAAAGTATAATGTCCTGAAAATATTCAAAAAAGAAAGGCCACACTTTAAAAACCTTGCTCTTAGCTATTGCTGCATTAACAACTTGATTTGGTTCTAGTTAGCTCTCTTATTTTAAGTGTCTCTTACTCTAAAATGGTGGCAATAGTTGGCAGAAACGTGGCCCCTATTTGCGTACAGTGGGCATATGACAGATTTTGCTAAACAAAGGCAAAGAATCCATTCATTCCACCACCTTCTTATTCACTAGCTATTTTCTGTCTATGATTTGAGTCCTGGCAGGCAGCAAGGAGGGTAGCTATGTCTTGTGTTACTCATAACACCCAGCCCAGGGTCATGTACATAAACCAACGACCCTAAATACCTCTTTACTAACTTACTGAAGGAAACGAAAAACTTGGCATAACATTACATAATTCTCTGCCTTTAAAACAAGGACATGTTAGAAGTCATTCTCACCACAATGCATAAATGTGCACACGTAAGGCTTAATTCTGGGTTCTGGATTTTTTAAAAAATTCTGCAACACTGAAGGCTGATTTCCACTGCAGTTACTGGGAATCCTGCACAGGCTTCTTGGACAGATTTTTTTTTTTTTGCGGTACGCGGGCCTCTCACTGTTGTGGCCTCTCCCATTGCGGAGCACAGGCTCCGGACGCGCAGGCTCAGCGGCCATGGCTCACGGGCCCAGCCGCTCCGCGGCATGTGGGATCCTCCCGGACCGGGGCATGAACCCGTGTCCCCTGCATCGGCAGGCGGACTCTCAACCACTGCGCCACCAGGGAAGCCCGTTGGACAGATTTTATAAAAGCAGATAAACTGTTCTTAACACTGTAAACCCTACAGTCTAACAAAAGGGCTTACCTAATAAGAAATGTTCCTGATATCCAGAAATCACCTGTCAGCCAATATTTTATTGAAAGTTCTAAGAGCATAAAAGAAAAAAGACTTTCAGCTATGATGAATAAATTTGTGGCATTTAAAAATCCCTAAGGAGAAGAACTGGGTAGCCAAGAGACAAGGGTGGAGGGAGACCATCACTTTTTCATACTTTTAAACTTCTGAATCATGTGAATTATTAACTAGTCAAAGAAAGTAGATATACTAAGATTTTTAGAAAACAAAAGTAGAAAGTAAAATTCCCACAAGATCTCTGATATGCTAAGTCTTATAAAGGAGGGACTAGCAAGGAACAGTTGTTCAAAGGAACGGATACTCACAGCCGAAGCTCCTCGAAGGACTTCACCGAGTAGAGTGGGGAGTTTGGATCCCGCTGCAGGACTTCCACTTGGTTGGTGTTATCGACAAGGTTGCTTCTGATCAGCTTGTTGAGTAAGGACTGAGCGGCTCTGTCCTCTGTAGGAAACAACCAGTAGATCTTCCTCATACTCACTGGGCAAACCCCACCCTTGTGAAACCTCTCTCCCCATGTCTGCACCCACACCTGAATGGCCCAGCAAGGTGGGAGAAAAACATAATCACACCAAAAGGTCTCACTTTAAACTCCTGACTGCTAGACTCAAGTGGGCTGAGCTGCCCAGCAAGACTTTATGTTTCCATACGCCACTTATTCACTCTTCTTCTCTCTTCAACTGCTAACCTCTCCACAATCTCACTCATCTAATGACCCTGCTTCTCACTTCCCTGAGAAGTGAACGTAATCAGAAGCACCTCCAAGCGCTGCCGTGACAACCCACACACCCACTTGCGTTTGTGAGTGTCCTTTCCACCTTCCCTGCTGTAACTGTGGATGGACCGCCATGCTCTGAGGCTAGCCCCTCTACTTATACAATGGGTCCCATTCCGTCTTTCAGACAAGGATATTTCTCCCAGCAGTGACCTTCTCTCTTGCATGATCAGTTTCTCCCGCTAATGGATCATTCCCACCAGCATGTACACACGTTGTAACACCTCTCATCGTAAATGTGCTTCCTCCTTTATCCCACATCCCCATCCAGTTACTGTCCGAGTTCTCTGCTCCCTTTTATGGAACATTCCCTGACAGGGCTGTCTATACTCATGTCTTCACTTTCTCTTCACTGAAGAGGTTTTTTTAAACTAACCTCCCCATCTGACCTCAACAGCCCTTGTCAAGCTCACCAGTGACTCTATACTCTAAATCAACTGAACAATTTTTAGTTCTCTTAACCAACTTATTACCTATATATGACTCCCTACCTTTGAAACACTTCCTTCTTTTGGTTTCCGGGATACCACTCTCTTTTGGTTCTCCTTCTATCTCACTGTTTTCAATTTCCTTGGCTGATTCTCCTCATCTCCTTGATCTTATAACTCAGAATGCCTCTGGCTCCAGAGAGGCACGTGCTAGGTGATACTATGTCTCTTGCTACAGGGTTTCAAAGATTAGTTACCTTTCTCTTCTTCATCTGTTTTCTCTGGAGTGGCATTAGTTTTGATAACACCTACACAAGAAAAGAGTTATCATAATCAGAAAGGCAAGTATCAAATCCACTCAAAAGGGGACCTCCCTGGTGGTGCAGTGGTTAAAAATCTGCCTGCCAATGCAGGGGACACGGGTTCAAGCCCTGGTCCAGGAAGATTGCACATGTGGCGAAGCAATTAAAGCAGTGCGCCACAACTACTGAGCCTGCGCTCTACAGCCTATGAGCCACAACTATTGAAGCCCGCGCACCTAGAGCCTGTGCTGCACAACAAGAGGAGCCACCACAATGAGAAGCACACACAATGCAATGAAGAGTAGCCCCCACTCGCTGCAACTAGAGAAAGGCCATGCACAGCAACCAAGACCCAACACAGCCAAAAATATATATAAATAAATAAATTTATTAAAAAAAAAATCCACTCAAAAGGTGGGACAATATAAATATCAAACCTTATTTAAGTGATCAAAATTTAAATAGTTGGCGTTTCTATACGTTTAATGGATTTTTATTCCTAGGAAGTTTAGTGCATAAGAAATTTTCAAATTTCTAGAAATGCTGGCTGACTTCAGTGATCAGATATGTCACCTCTGACTTACTTATTTAAAATATAGCATTATTATAACTATATTTAAAATATAGCATTATGTTAGCAGACACAATTAGACATGAGAAAGAAAATAAAGGTATTAAAAATTAAAAGGAAGAGGTAAAATGATCACTTTTTTTAGATTACAAAAGATTGTAGGGGCTTCCCTGGTGGGGCAGTGGTTGAGAGTCCGCCTGCCGATGCGGGGGACACAGGTTCGTGCCCCTGTCTGGGAAGATCCCACATGCCGCGGAGCGGCTGGGCCCGTGAGCCATGGCCGCTAAGCCTGCGCGTCCGGAGCCTGTGCTCCGCAACGGGAGAGGCCACAACAGTGAGAGGCCTGCGTACCGCAAAAAAAAAAAAAAGATTGTAAACTTGTAGGACTAAGAGTATCAACTTAAAAATGACTACAAAATAAGATATCTCAGTAAAAGAGAAAAGAGCTAGGTACAAAATAAATAAATAGAAATCAGTAGCTTTTATAAATAGAGATATTCTTGAAAAAATCCTCTTTATAATAGCAACTAAAAAGATAAAATATTGCACCTAGAAATAAAATTAACAAAAAATATGTGAGACTTATATGAAGAAAACTTTAAAACTCATAAACTAATGCAAAGAGATAAAGCTAAAAAGCTCATAAATAAATTAAAATGAAACTCTTAAGATATTCAATTAACCCAAAAGAAAGCAGGAAAAGAGCCAGAGAAACAAAATATAAAGGGACAAACAAACAGTAAAATTGCTAACCTAAACCCAACCACATCAATAATTACATTAAATGCAAACGGATAAAATACTCCAATTAAAAGATTATTAGGGCTTCCCTGGTGGCGTAGTGCTTGAGAGTCCGCCTGCCGATGCAGGAGACGCGGGTTCGTGCCCCGTTTCGGGAGGATCCCACATGCCGCGGAGCGGCTGGGCCCGTGAGCCATGGCCGCTGAGCCTGCGCATCCGGAGCCTGTGCTCCGCAAATGGGAGAGGCCACAACAGTGAGAGGCCCGCATAACGCAAGGAAAAAAAAAAAAAAAAGATTATTAGAATGGCTAAAAAAGCAAGATCCAACCGTCAGCTGTCTACAAGAGGCACACTTTATTTTTATTTATTTATTTATTTTTTTGTGGTACGTGGGCCTCTCACTGTTGTGGCCTCTCCTGTTGCGGAGCACAGGCTCTGGACATGCAGGCTCGGCGGCCATGGCTCACGCGCCTAGCCACTCCACGGCACGTGGGATCTTCCCGGACTGGGGCACGAACCCATGTCCCCTGCATCGGCAGGCGGACTCTCAACCAATGCACCACCAGGGAAGCCCCACACTTTATTTTTTAATTTTTTAAAATTGAGGTATAGTTAATTTACCATATTGTATTAGTTTCAGGTGTACAACATAGTGATTCAAAATTTTTATAGATTATACTCCTACAAGAGACACACTTTAAATGTAAAGACACAAATAAGTTGAAAGTCAGTGGATGGAAAGAGATACATCACGCAACCAGTAAGCATACGAAGGCTGGAGTGGCTCAGGTAATGCAGATTTTAAGACCAAAATCACCACCAGAGATAAAGGAGGATATTTCTAATAAGAGGTCCATTCATCAGGAAGACATAAATGTGAATGTACCTGGCAACAGATCTGCAAAACACAGGAGGCCAAAACTGACAAAATTAAAGGGAGAAATAAGACTATTCCACAGTTGTCGTTGGAAATTTTAACACTTCTCTTTCAACAACTGGAAGAACTAGACCAAAAAGCAAACAACAAAAAACAGTTAAGACATAGAAGATCTGAGTTAACACTATCAACAACGGTGGCCTAATTGACATTTAGGGGACACTATACCCAATAACTGCAGAATCGTATTTAATGGTTTCTGATCAAAATGGAGTTAAATTAGAAATTAATAAGATATCTAGAAACCCCCCAAATATCTGGAAATCAAACAACACACTTCTAAATTATCCATGGGCCAATGAAGAAATCAAAAGGGAAACTGAAACTATTTGAAGTATATGATAAAAAAGAAGAGGAAAGTAATAAACCCAAAGTAAGTAGAAGGAAAAAAATACAGAGTAGAAATTGATGAAATAAAAGACAAATATTCAAGAAAATTAACACTGCCGAAGCCTAGCTCTTTGAAAAGATAAAAAAACCTGATAAGTCTCTAGGCAGACTCATCAAAAAAGAACAAACACATACCGCCAGTAATAGAAATGAAAGAAGGGGCATCACATATGCTACAGTCATTAAAACATTCCTAAAGGACACAAAAAGGGATTTGAAAAAAATGGAAAGACTTAATCATAGGTTTTATAAAAAGACTCAATAGCATATAGATGTTAAGTTATAAATGTAACATGGTCCTAGGGGAAATACTAAAACATTCTTTGTCTTCTTAGAACTAGTCAAATTGACTATAACAGAATACGTATGGAAAATAAGAATAGCCAGGAACACTCTAAAAAAAGATCAATGGGGACTTCCCTGGCGGTCCAGTGGTTAAGACTCTGCACTTCCACTGCAGGGGGCATGGGTTTGATCCCTGGTTGGGGACCTAAAATCCCACATGCTGTGCAGCACAACCAAAAAAAAAAAAAAAAAAATCAGTGAATGGGGACCAGCAGTCACAGACATTAAAGCATGTCATAATGCTCCAGCAATCAGGAATATGATCCTGGTACATGAATATGCAAAATAAGCTTGATAGGATAGATGAGAAAATGCAGAATTTGGCATATAATACAGGTGGATCTCAAACTAGAGAGGAAGAATGGACTATTACAAAAGCGGCACTGAAACAAATCTGTAGCCATCCTGACAATAAAAAGGTGAAACACACTAGAGAAAACTCTTTGGATCCATACCTCACAATCCACACCAGGAAAAATTCCAAAAGGATCAAAGACTGGGCTATGAAAACTGACTCAAATTCCAGAAATGATAATGTGAAAGACTGATACGTTTGACTATATAAAAATGTTTGCAGAGGGACTTCCCTGGTGGTCCAGTGGTTAAGATTCCATGCTCCCAATGCAGGGGGCCCAGGTTCCATTCCTGGTCAGGGAACTAGATCCCAAATGCAGCAACTAAAGATCCCACGTGCTGCAACGAAGATCCTGCATGCCGAAACTAAGACCCGGCGCAGCCAAATAAATAATTAAAAAAAAAAAAGTTTGCAAATACACAAGAAAAAAGTCAAAAGACAAAACTGACTGAAGTATTAGCAACTTCTATCACAATCTTAAAATATGAAGTTCTTCATATTTAGAAAAAAGACAAAAAGCTCAGTAGAAAAGGAAACACAAATTCCTTTATACTTATGAAAATATTCAACCTTATTAATAAAATACAAAATGTATTACACTGATCCACCATGTTTTACCTGTCAGATTAGCAAAATTTCAAGTTTTTGACTAAAATTCTGTGGTGGGGCTATAGGGAAACACTTTCATGCTTTACTGATAGAAATATAAATTGGTATAATACTTATAGAGGGTACCTTGAAAAATACTGATAAAAAGTGCAAGTGCATATGCCTTTGACCATGGATATCCATTTTGGGGGAATTTATCCTACAAACGTATTTGCATACATGTAAAAAGAATTAAGTTCATGGTTATTCCATGAAACACTTTATAACACCAAAAGAATGTGACCAACCCAAGTATCTATCAAAAGATGACTGGTTAAATAAATTATGGTCTATCAACACAATGTAATACTATGCAGTTACAAAACTGAGTGAGGAAACTCCATTTACTGGTAAGGAAAGCTTGCCAAGGTATGTTGTTGAATGAAAAAAAGTAAGTACACTGTGTATACTCTGCCATCTTTTGGTGAGAGAGAGAGAGAGGGAGAGAGGGAGAAAAATCTGTATTTGTTTTGCATAAACATTGGAAGTGCAACTGAGATTATCATACTAAGTGAAGTAAGTCAGAAAGAGAAAGACAAATACCATATGAGATCACTTATATGTGGAATCTAAAATATGACACAAATGAACCTATCTATGAAACAGAAACAGAGTCACAGACATAGAGAACAGACTGGTGGTTGCCAAGGGGGAGGGGGTTGGGGGAAGGATGGAGTGGGAGGTTGAGGTTAGCAGATGTAAGCTATTATACGTAGAATGGATAAACAACAAGGTCCTACTGTATAGCACAGAGAACTATATTCAATATCCTATGATAAACCATAATGGAAAAGAATATATAAAAAAGAATGTGTACGTATGTATAACTGAATCACTTTGCTGTACAGCAGAAATGAACACAACATTGTAAATCAACTATACTTCAATTAAAAAAAAGAAACTTTGGAAGAATATTAAAAATCCAGTAACAGCGGTTACTTATGGCATAGGGTGGTATATGGGTTGAACTGTGTCCCCCCAAAAATTCATATGATCAAGTCCTGACCCCCCAGTATCTCAGAATGTGATCTCCTTTTGAGACAGGTTCACTGCAGATGTAATTAGTTAAGATGAGGTTGTTAGGATGGGCCCTAATCCAGTATGACCAATGTTCTTATTAAAAAGGGAAATTCTGGATGTAGATATGCACAATACCACGAGGGCAGAGACTGGGGTGATGATGGCAGAAATGCCTATAAGCCAAGGAATGCCAAAGATAGCCAGCAAACCATCAGAAGCTAGGAAGAGACATGGAATAGATTCTTCCTCACAGCCTTTAGGAGGAACTAAACCAGCTGACACCTTGATCTCACATTTCTGGCCTCCAGATCTGAGACAATAAATTTCTGTTGTTAAACCACCTAGTTTGTGATATTTTGTTGTGGGAGCCCTAGCAAAGTAATATAGGTGGGGAGTGGGATCTGGGTAAATCATAGTCCAGGATGGGAAGGAGGCCTTTCACTTACTTATACTTTCTGAATTTTGAACCCAGATTAACCTTCCAAAAAATTAAATTAAAAAAAAAAACTTAAGGAAACATTATCAAGTGAACAGTGACTGTACAATCCAATAGTGATTCTTGATTTTAAGAAGTCAGAAGCTAGATAAAATGTGGAAAACTAATCTATCCCCATCATTAATGAAACCCAATTTACTGGTTCTCAAATCCAGTACTGACATTTGCCAAACGTGCTAAATGAAAGCTCCTTTCCACATTGCACCTATGAGTGCAAAGCAGAAGTGCACATGTAGCTTGTGGTTACTAGTGACTCACCATTGGTATCTGGTTTGACCTTCTCTTCCTTGATCTGCAAACTACTCATCTGAATGGGAATAAAAGGAAACACTTAAGAGACACCTGATAACCAAATACCATGAATTACACAGTTGACCGTTAAACACAAGTTTGAACTTCAAGGGTTCACTTATTCAAGGATAAATGCTACAGTATTACTCAACCCATGGTTGGTTGAATCCAAAGATGTGGAACCACATATACGGAAGGACAATGTTAGTTATTTGGGGATTTTCAACTGCAGGGAGGGTTGAGGGCTCATAACCCTCAAGTTGTTCAATGGTTAACTACATTTATTAAGCTCATGTACACAAGTCTAAATGATAAAACAAAAAAGGGGGGAGGGTCTTACCCAACTGTTAGGAAGCAATGTTTATTTACTTATTTTTAATTTTTATTTTATTTTTTTGGCCGCGCTGCACGGCATGTGGGATCTTAGTTCCCCGACCAGTGATCGAACCTGTGCCCCCTGCAGTTGAAGTGTGGAGTCCCAACCACCGCACCGCCAGGGAATTCCCAGGAAGCAACATTTTAAAACATTTACTTATATCAGCCACCCAATAAGCAGAGTGGTTGAAACCAGATACCAAGTATCTTTAGGTCTATATTTGTGTTATTCATAAGAACACAGCTAGATTAGGGTTGTAGGTTAAAAAAGATTTGAAACCAATTCTCAGTAACTGTCTTTTAGGGAATATCTGATGCTAAATACTAGATTTAAATTCTAGAGTACAGAATAATATCCTTTATAATACTTTTTGATTTATTTGTGGCTGTCAGTTTTATACTTCTGACCTGATTCCTCCTGAACTCCAGTGCCGCATTTCCAAATGCTTGATGGGCACTGTATAGAAAAGAGTTATCACAGCAGGTCTGATTGCTATCCTTAGGAAAGCCAGCTTGCAAAGTTGGCCCCTGGCTGACACCTGGAAACTTGGATTTGGAGAGAGTTCCCACCATTCCCAGAACCTCTGAGGGGTTCACTAACTGTTTCTAAAAACATGTGGTCTATGATAACACCTGGTTTCCTTCCAGGGGTCTGGAATATTGGTACCTGCTAGGCAAAGAATGACGATGTGATAGACCCCTAATAAAAACCCTGAGCACTGAGTCTCCAACCAGCTTCTCTGACAACACTTCATATGTGTTGTTACAATCTGTGGCTAGAGGAATTAAGCAGGAATTAAGTGGAGCTTGTGACTCCTCTGGGAGAAGGTTCTTAGAAGCTTGTGCCTGGTTTCCTCTGGACTTTGCAACACGGGCCTTTTCCTTTTGCTAATTTTGCTTTTCATTGTAATAAATCACAGCTGTGAGTACAATCATATGCTGAGTCCTGAGTTCTCCCAGGAAATCACTGAACCTGGACACCTCTTGGTGATTCCCAACACAGGTACTTACCAAGTTGTCCTCCTTACCTCAAATTCAGAACAGCCAAACATGAACTCATCACCCTACATATCAAATCTGCTGTTCCTCCCACTCCCCAATCTTGTTATTAGCACTATATTAATACCACCTTGTGGGATCCAGGTTGAAAACAGTAATCTTTGCCTTTATCTCCCTTCTCTTCTTTTTTGTAAATCTTCACACCTCCACAATTATCTCTTGAATCCATCCCCTCATCTTTACTTTCATCATTCAACATAGGCCCCCTATCTCTGGGCTATGAGAGTAACTTCCACATTGATCTCCTTTCCTTTAGACATCACTCCTAATATATTCTGTTCTCTACAGTCCAATAAATCTTGCTAGCTCTCAGATCTAATTGTCAGTATCTTCTTAAAAACCCTCAAACAGGGCTTCCCTGGTGGCGCAGTGGTTGAGAGTCCGCCTGCCGATGCAGGGGACATGGGTTCGTGCCCCGTTCCGGGAGGATCCCACATGCCGCGGAGCGGCTGGGCCCGTGAGCCATGGCCGCTGAGCCTGCGCGTCCGGAGCCAGTGCTCCGCAGCGGGAGAGGCCACAGCAGTGAGAGGCCCACGTACCGCAAAAAAAACAACAACAAAAAAAAACCCTCAAACAAGCCAAATAAAGCCTTTCATCTTCAAGTTCTTTGTTAAGGGCCAAAGTACACTCCTACGATATTTTCAGTACTGCTCCTACTACAACCCGATAACCTTAAGCTGCAGCAAAAATGAGTTCTGATTCCTGTTCTCTAGGCAAGTCCAGCACTTCTGTGCATTCTATTCTAAAATGCCGTTCACCTTCATCTCTATCTTAAATGATTATTTTCTAATATCCAGCACAAATATAAACTTCTTCACGAGGAATTTCCCTGACTTTCCTACTCATAAACATCCTCTCCCCATTCAAAGTTCATTTCTCACATTATTCTTACCATTTTCACAGCACCTCCCACATTCTAGGCTTCCTAACTAGATTGTAAAGCTTCTTCCTAAACTTCCCTGGATTTAGCCCATTTCAACTATCTGCTGAGAAACTGACAATCCTCCCAAAGCAATAAAGGGTGACCGGAGAAGAAATGTAATTTAGGCATTAAAAGACTACATAAGACTTCAGACTACACGGGACTTCCCTCGCGGTCCAGTGGTTAAGACCCCACGCTTCCACTGCAGGGGGCACAGGTTCGATCCCTGGTCGGGGAACTAAGACCCCTCATGCCGCACCGAGGGGGGGTGGGGGGAAAGACTTCTGACTACAAAAAACCCCTATATTCTTAAAATCAATGGTCCATTACCACCAAACAAAGGTAACTTAGAGATAAGAACGGGGAGTTACAGTTTACACTATAGTTAACTTCCCACTGAATGGATCTTCATTAATCAAAGAACCAGTATATGATATTAAATGTCTCTTTAAACACAGATGAAACAATTTGTAGTGCCTCCCCCCGTTTGCAGTAGATTGAAACATTAAATATAAACCTGAATCTGCAAATTGCTACAAACCGCCAACCGTGTTAAGCACGTATCTAAAAAATGCTAAAGTAAGAGTAGCAGACAATCACTCAGAAACCAGATGAAAAAGAGAATCAGCATTGCGCCTTTTCTTACAATCCCCACTGAGGAGGTGCAGTGCAGAAAAGACAGCATACATAGCAGGGACAGATTTGCCACAGGATAAAAGTCTTTAACTGGCCCAGATCAAAGGAAAAGGCTCCATACTGGTCTCTTCTGCCTTAGCCGCAAATCAAGGCTAAGAGATTCCTCCCAGCAAACCTTTAGGGGTGTGTGGGCCACGGCCTGCCCAACCCAGGGAGCTCCCTGGACTCCAAGCAGGGTCGGCTTGGGCCCTCCTACTACGCTCGCCCCGCCTGGAGCTGAAGCCACTGACCGACTTGACAGCCGCTTCCTGCTCGTCCACTGCCAGGGCCCACGAATCGGTGGCCATGGTCCCGAAGGAGGAAGGCCGACTGGCGAAACACACAACCGCACGCACAGCAACACCAGTCCTAAACTCGCTGCAGGCGAAAGAACCACACTCACGCGGACCGGAAGCGGCGATGCTCGAAGGTGACGTCATTTCCGCCCGGGGCGAGACGTCACCGTCCGCGCGGCGGCACGCAGGGCCTAACGTCGGGCTTCGCTTCCACTTGTCGTGTCCCGCTTCCACTCCTTGTGCCTTTACCCGCTTTTTCTGCGGACTTCCCCGGGAGCCACCTCATCGTGCCTGGAAATCCGTAAGTTCTATGGGGTGAAACTCGTAGACCTCACTTCTTTGCCTTACGTCGCTCTGAAGTAACCTAAATTTTATTTTTACGTCTGCCACGTCTCATAATAAATGTGTTAAGTCTCTGAGCTGTAAAGCCTTGCACAAAGTCCTAGGAGAAAACTATATGATGCCATTTTCTGCTGTTAACGAACGAGATAACGTGTAAGACAGCAAAAAAGAAAGCGAAACCAAACGCCTTAAACCCCCATAATTCCACCACAAAAAACAAAAACAAAAACAAAAAAGCCCCCAGCGTTTTCTTTACCTTCTGGGGCCTTCTAATTTCTGTACATATGCATCGTAGCACAGGTGTTTTACATAGTCCTAAACAAAGTACACATACAATTTTAAATTTGACTTTTTATACGGCTAAGTATTTTTTAAAGTCAATTGTCGATTTAATGTCATTGTAGTCCGTCAGTCTCATATCACGTAAATTACCTAAGTCCCTTTTCTTCCCCTCCCCCCGTTAGGGATATAGGTTTTTTCCATGTTTTATTATTAATTGATAACTTAAGTGAGCATTCCCACCCTGTCAAAAATCATCTTACTTGTTTGCTTCCAGTTTACTTTTTGTCTCTCCCCTCTAAAATATTAACTCTTCAAACAAGAGCAAAGATCTTATCTGTCTTTAATCACAGTTGATTAAAGAACCTAGAAAAGTGCATGGCACATGGTAGACACCCAATAAATATTTTTTAATGTATGGCTGAATAGACTAATGAAGATTTTAGTTCAAAATGTGATACTCTAGGACACATTTCTAATCATTGCAACATTTATGTCAAAATGTATGAATGAGGGACTTCCCTGCTGGTCCAGTGGCTAAGACTCCGAGCTCCCAATGCAGGGAGCCAGGGTTTAATCCCTGGTCGGGGAACTAGATCCCACACGCATGCTGCAACTTAAAAAAAAAAAAAAGATCCCTTATGCCGCAACAAAGATCCCACGTGCCACAACTAAAATCTGGCGCAGCTAAAATAAATAAGTAAATAAATATTTTTTAAAAAAGGATAAATTGTCAGAAAGCACAAGAAAAAGAGCTCATTAAAAATCATTAGTTATTAAGGAAATGCAAATCAAAGTCACAGTGAGATACCACTGCACACTGGATAGAATGGCTAAAATTAAAGATTGACCCACCATGTGTTGGTAAGGTTGTGGAATGTTAAAAAAAAAAAAATTAAAGGCACTTGTTAAAGATGATAACGCAAACTTTACTTAGGACCATCGCCGTAAGTATAAGGATGACTGCAATGGGATTTTGCACCAGAGGAGAAAAATTTGGCTCAATTTCAAATACAGCATGTGCAAGTGGGAATTTATAGCTAAGGAACAGGGGAGTGGATGGAAAATTACTAAGAGGAAACATCAGGGGTAAGGAGAGTTTTTGTTAAACTGATGTAACAGGATTCTTGCTGAAGACAGGCCAGGATGATCAGACAACACCTGGGAGATGGTGGAGGATGAAGAACCTGACCAGATATTGAGGGTGATCAGATATCAAGGGTGGGCGGTTCTTGTTAAAACTAGATTTTACAAGTGCACAGATGGTCCTAGGAGAAGGTTCAGGAGCCTGACTAAATGTTGGTCAAGCAAGGAAACTGTCAGGAGCAACTGGAACTCTCTTAAGCCTCTGGAGAGAAGGTAAAATGGGACAATGGTTTTGTATAACTGTTGTGCAGTTTCTCAAGAAGTTAAACCTATACTTACCCTGTGATCCAGCAGTTCTACTCCTAGTTACTATCCAAGAGAAATGAAACATAAAGACTTGTACACAAATGTTCACGTCAGATTTACTCATAATAGTCCTAAACTGGAAACAATCCAAATGTTCATCAACAGGAGAATGGATAGGGGCTTCCCTGGTGGCGCAGTGGTTAAGAATCCGCCTGCCAACGCAGGGGACACGGGTTCGAGCCCTGGTCCGGGAAGATCCCACATGCTGCGGAGCAACTAAGCCCGTGCACCACAACTACCGAGCCTGCGCTCTAGAGCCCACGAGCCACGACTGCTGAAGCCCGCGCGCCTAGAGCTCGTGCTCCGCAACAAGAGAAGCCACTGCAATGAGAAGCCCGTGCACCGCAATGAAGAGTAGCCCCCGCTCGCCGCAGCTAGAGAAAGCCCGTGCGCAGCAACGAAGACCCAACACAGCCAAAAATAAATAACAGGAGAATGGATAAATAAATTTTGGTATATTTATTAAATGGAATTCTTCTCAGCAATAAAAAGGAACAAACTACTGATATACATGATGAAATAGATGAATCTTACAGACATTATGCTGAAGAAAAGATGCCAGACACAAAAGATGCATACTGTATAATCCATTTGTATGAGAGTCAGTGTAAGCAGCTCTTTG
>NW_006789896.1:1593451-1607072 GCF_000442215.2 Lipotes vexillifer | reverse complement strand
TTTGCAGGAGACCGCCCTCAGCAGGAAGCCCCTTTTCTTGTCACTTTAGTAAAGCTGTATAGTAACTAACTTTTAAGCCCAGCACCCCCATGCTCTACTCATCAACGGCCCAAGCACACCTTTCAGATCTTTTAGTCACACAAAACCTTGCCTAACTTGTTGGTCCTTTCCACAGATCAAAGAAGTAGAAAAGAAGAATAAGTGGTTAACAGATGACCAGATCTCTTCCCTAGCTTCCCCTTCAGTAATCTCCCAAATAAACTGTGTGACCAAGCTGTGTGAACACGATCACATCTAGAGGAAGATCACAAGAAGCTGAGGAGCCTGCACACAGTGGGGGATGGCGACGACCCATCTCAATGATTAACTGAGATTACTTCTCTCCTTCCCTTTAAAAGTTTCATGAGCAGAATCTTTGGAGGTGGTTTTTGGGGTATGTTGAGTCCACCATCTCCCCAGATTGCTGGCATTCTGATTAAAGGCACTTTTCCTTTTTTACCATTTGTGAGTATTGATTTTGTAAGCAGCAAGCAGCAGGACCCCCATTCGATAACAATGAAAATGTTCTGTATTTTTTGTATAATGTTCTGTATCTTAATTGGAGTGGTGGTTACACATGTGTATACAATTGTCAAAACTCAGAATTATACACCTAATATTTGTGTATTGCACGTCTATGTATAATGTCAGTTAAAAATAAAACAAAGCAAGGTAATGAGAAAAAGTGTAAAAAATAGAGGTAGTAATAAATTTATTTTTACTTAAAAAAAGCGGGGGGAGAGTAAGAATGTTTTCTCAGTTCTTAACTACTGATCAAAACAGAGGGCATGCACACATTATGCTTACAGAAGTAAGAATGCCAAACGCCATATTGTCTTCCCAAGTGACTAGTCTAATTCCCAGCACATCACCAGTGGAGTTACTGCTTAGAGACTACATTGTTTATTAGGAGACAGCGCCACAGTCTAACTCCACGTAAGGCAGCAACACTGAGGGAGACTGCTAGTTGGTTATCTAAGGGGAAAATGCTCCTTCTGTCTTACTATTATAACAGTCGCTTTAAAAAAAAAAATCTAGATCTTGAGGCAACTATCCCTCTTACTCTTTTTTATCTCAAACACAGCAAAACTTTTCATGACAGTCAAAAGCAGCAATATCAAGACTCAATTTAAAGTTATGGAGGCAGAGAATCTTGCTTAGAACAAATATTGAAGTCTGGGTGCCCACTACCCTCTTTCCACTGCTGTTTCATTACGAAGTGCAGCTGCTCTAGCACTGAGAGGGTGATTCCTACATTGCTTCCACTGAAACAATTCCTAGAGATAAACGTGGTCTCTGGGGGAACTGAGGATAGGATTTTTCCTTGCATTTGATTTTAGGGTGCTTACTAAAAAAAATTTTAAATTTATTTCACTGCCTGCACCTCTACTGGGTGATTGGCATTTGTTTAATCCAGGTGAGTGTTCTCAGGGAGGTGCAGGCTGAGGCTCCAGCTGGGACAGTGAAACCAGCCAGCCTGTTTGGAGCAGCTCTGGGCAACAGGGAACCCTCTGCCAAGGCTGCCAATACCCTGGTCAGCTGAGGTTTTTATCCCTAAAGGACAGCATCCTGCTGGTAGCCACTGAGAATCCCATTCCTCTTCAGATCCGAGACCAACAAGAAGGGCACGTTCTCATGAAGCTGCGAACTGGACAGCCAACCCTGAGTCGTATTCAGTTAAACTGGGCAGATGACAACAAGAGCTAACATTTTAAAAATGCATCCTACATGATTTACTTGAATTCTCACAACAATCCTGTTTTCTCCATTTTACAAATAAAGAAATTGACGTTCAGAGAAGTTGACTTTCCAAGACCATATGGCTTAATAAGTGGCAAATATGGGCAACCGAATTCCAGAAAACTCTCGGCGACAAAACCCAAAACCAAGGGCGGAGTGAGGGGCAGGCTTTCTTGGGACCTCTTTCAAGTTTCGAGCCGTGACGGTATCCGATTGGCCGAGGCCGGGCACTCCAGCCAATCAGAGGTGGGCAATAGCCCTGCCCCGGGCACTTTCTAACTGGCCCTTTGGGCCCGAATCCCGGCTTAGATGCTGACTGGGTGAGCTTGCACTGCGCCTAGTTTGGAACTGCTGGGTCACATGATGATTTCGTCTATATCAGTGAATTGTATGTCCCGTTGGCAGGGACCTTACCTCTTGATCCCGAGCATTTCGCCCATAGCAGAGACACAATAAACAACTGTTGAATTAGGGAGTGAACGTATCAGTAAGTCAATTAAGGGTCGGCAAAGAACATCTCACTATCGTGCCTGATTCTGTGGCGCCATCATGTGTTCTGAGACGAGGCGTGCGGGCACTCGCATTGCTTACGCTTGCGGTGACGGTGGGCACGATAGGATAGCGGCTCTGCTCTGGAATGACTGCTCTTTCTCCCTCGTGATGCCTCTGTGTACCGGAAGTGACGGGAAGGGGAAGATGAATGCCGTAAAATTCAGAAAATAATTTAGCAATAGTGGCAGGAGCCAGACCAAGTTTGTATTTGGCCCGCAAAATTCTAATGACTAATTTATAAAGATCAATTTGTAAAAATTGTATGAAAAAGTGGGGATAATTTTTACAGAAAATTTGTAAAACATACTCCACTGTTAACACACATTAACAAAGCAGCAACACGCCTGCTGACAACTAGGAATTCAGTGATGACTGATTACACACCTCCTACCCTTACTGGACTTCACCTCAGGGAAGACAGAGGCTAAACAAGCAGTCCCAAACATACATATATTTGTATATGAGGCAAATACAGCCTAGCGGTTAAGAAGGTGGGTCCTGGAGCCAGACTGCCCAGGCGTGTAGCCTGCCTTGCTACTTCTGACCTGTATGTAGTGGGACACATGACTTACCCTCTCTGTGCCTCTGTCCTCATCTGTAGAATGGGAATCATAACACATTTGTTGTCAGGAGTAAATAAGCTATCTATGTAGACCCTTTGAAAGTCACCTAACACAGTAATGTCAATAAGGGAAGTGGGGACTCCCCTTGTGGTCCAGTGGTTAAGACTCCTGTGCTTCCAGTGCAGGGGGCACGGGTTTGATCCCTGATCGGGGAACTAAGATCCCACGTGCTGTGCAGTGTGGCCAAAAAAATAAAAAATAAAATAATAAGGGAAGTACAGGCACCTGTATAGGGCACCCTGGAGCTGATGACAGGGGACTGAGGCACACGTTCCTGAAGAAGTGGTTTTTACCATTGAAAAAGGAAGGACTAGGAGGAGTGAGACAGAAGGAAGAACTGGGAGAAGAGTTCCAAGTAGAGGTGTGACCGCGGCAGTTGATGCACCCGGTCACTGGTTGTTTGGGGCCCACTTGGCAGAGGGGAGAGGTTCCCCCTCCAGGCTCCTCCCCCCACACGGAGTACCAAAATCTCTGGTGCTCTGCTGAGAGGGGGGACTTTAAAGAGACAAGGACTGTTGAACAGGAGGTTGGCCACAGGTGATGCCCCGGGGTGGCATGAAGAAAGTATCCTCTGAACTTCTGCTCTGCTCCCTGACCACCTGCAGCCTCTGAGGACTCCCGTTTTGAGTTAACCCTCTCTCTTTCCTCACGCCCATCTTAGCTAGAATCCTGGAGGTGAAACATTCTTAACCTCATCCATACGTCCTTGGCAGTTTCTTTGAATTTTTGTTCCTGCTTCAAAGTGGGCTGGCTGGGGGAGGAAATAACGATCTCAAAATGAGAAACTGGAGAGGGAAATGCACAGGATCACCAACCTCTCCGCGGCGTGGCCTAGCACTAAAGCAAATTTTGGCGTGTGTGGAATTGGAGCAGAGTACAAGGGGGGAAGTAAAGCAAGTGAGGCTAGAGACTTGAGGTGCCTTATCTGAAATGCCTACTACATAGATGTGTCAGATGTATATACACGGTTTGCACTTAAGGAAAATGGAAAGTAATGGGGGGCTTAAGCAGGAGAGTGGGAAAATCAGACTCAAATGTTACAAAGATCACACTGGCTGCTGTGTGACAAATGAACTAGAGGAAAACCCAAGTAGAGGCAGGAGCACCTGTTAGGAAGCCAGTGTAGTAGAACAGATGACAGTGGTGCTCTAGACCAGGGTCTAAGCTAACTTAAGACTATTTGGCATTTCTCCAATTGCAGAATTCCAAGGATGCTGGGAGCCTGTGGATGAGAATATAACCGTTGTAAAGACTCACAAAATGTGTACTAGTACTTCCAGGAGAGTTCCATTTAAACAGCCCCCCTCCCCAGCCCTGCTTCCTCTGGGAGTAGCTAGCTGTAGTCCTGCATAAAAGAAAGATCTGCCACCAAGCACCTCTGCCTATGAGATATGGAGAAAGCAGAGACTGTAAGTGTCTCATCTGAGCAGCTGACATCCCGGACAGCGACCAATCTCAGGCTTCATCTAATATTTTTTCTCCACCTACTCCTAGTCCCCATTTTACAATTAGGACTACTAAGAAGCCCCTTGCTCTGCTGAATACTAATGCCAGAACAGTTTCTAAGCCAAAGCAGAAGCACCCAACAACAGGGGCTCGAGAGAGAGAGGACAGAAGGTAGGAGTGTGACAAATATCCTCCAAGCAGATCCCCACCTGCCCTCTTAACTTCCCACTAGGTGTTTGAAGCTCTTCTGGGAAAGCCCTGTTCCAGACTCAGGATTAGGAAAGCAGGAAAGCAGGGTACTGGAGCCTCCTAGCATCAGCCCTACAGGTTCCCTCACCTCCACTGTGTCATTTTTGGAAGATGCTGCAACCTGAGTCAGACAACAGAATAAAGAATATTTATTCTCAAGCAGAAAAGCAAAGTCAGATAAAACTGCAGGGGGTTCCTAAGAACCTGTTTTCTATGTTCAGGATCAAGAGAAACCTGGAGAGGGCCTCTGAAATTTACAATAGCTTAGGGGTGTTGGTGAAGAAGGGCCAGTCCCTTCTTGCAAAGGTGATGGGCCTGACAGTCATGAGTCATTCATTCATGACTCAGCCCTGATGTTATTTGTTCTTTCCAAACCTTCCCTTTGGATTTCTCCCCAGAATTATTTGTGTATAGTGTGTCTAAATTTTAAGAGCCACAGATTCTTTTCGGAATAACAACAGTAAGCAGGTATAAAAGTCTACCATTCCTCCTCTGCAGCACCCCTCCAGTCAATTTCTTCTTCTTCTTATTTTTTTCTTTTTTTGGCCATGCCGCCTGGCATGTGGGATCTTAGTTCCCTGACCAGGGATTGAACCCACGCCCGCTGCAGCAGGAGCGTCAAGTCTTAACCGCTGGACTGCCAGGGAATTCCCCATTTCTTCTTTTGTGTTCTCAATACAACCAGTGACATCCTGGCACTTACTGTGTGATGGGACCGATGTAATAATCTTCTAACTGGTTTCTCAGATGCCAGCCTTTTCCAGCTCCAGTATATCCTGTATATCTCTGCTAGACCATTTTTCCCAAAACCCCATTTCATCACTTCCTGTGATCCAAGAATCTATGACAATTCACTACTAAATCCAAATACTGTTCAAATAATCAAATCTCATTTTCTACCTAACAGGACTTTTCTCTGCCCATGTGGCAAGGCTGCTCCCTTTACTACCCTTCCAGTGTACTGCATTTATCCTAGTGAAGTTGCTTTGGTCTTAATAGGGCCTCATCTGCCTAGGTCACTCTTCTTGTCACTTGGAATCCCACCACTTTTCTCATAAGCAAACTCAACCCCTTCATGAAATCTTCTCTAACCTCAGAAATCCTTACTTCTGAATACCAGACACTGAATGAAACAGCCTTCACGTTAAATAATAAACAAGATGGGAACAAAAAAGGGAGACCTGTTTCCAAGCCCTATTTGTATTCCTTTCTTAGGACTAGAAAATCAAATGTAAGGCCTTTGGAATGCAGGCATCTACCTTCTTTCTGATTAGTGAGCCAGCATACTCTGGTTTACCAGCAGGAAAAACAGGAATGTAAGGAGCCCTCTGGCAACTGAGTAGGGCCCTTGGCCTATGGTGACATCCCAACAGCTTATATTGAAGCAATGTCAACTCTGAAATGGAATAGTAGTATCAGGTGATGAATAGTCTATGGAATAATGCATAAATCTTCACTAATACCAGCAACCAAAACGTGCTGTTTTCTTCTTATACTCAGAAATGATGTCTTAGTAACATGAACATGTCATAATTCAGTTAAACATCAATAAAGAATACATTAATGACTGATTAGTTCTTATGCATACAGCCAATGAACACGCCAAAAAAACAATAAAATCCATTGTTTATGGATAATGAACATATCCAGAATTTTCCAATGGGCCCAAATCTCCTTTTCTCAAGCAAGTTTCTTTTTGTAGGGCACAGTTTATCATTCCATACATAGGAACTTACTAAAATCAGCAGAAGAAACTCTGGGGACTGAAGCTCAAGGGCTCCATACATTTTTACATCACTGATGTCTCAAAATGGCACAAGGTCACAGAAGCATCTATGGACCATTACGCCTTAGAGGCTAAGCACTGGCAGGAATGAACATGGGCTGCAGTGACACTGGGGGTACTTTCCAGAGCCATTCATACAGTGAATCTTTCTTACCTTTTAAAAAGACACATACTCCTTTGGGAGTTTCTCCCCAGGAAAATACATTTAAACTCAAAATACTACATAAACTTCATAAACTCCATAAAACCCATCCAGTGAGTTCTTAGGGGTCTAGCCCAGATAAGGAACTGTTAATCTAGATTTCTACCAGATACCCATTTATTCCTACTATTGAAGAGTCTGAAGCACATCGCTTCCCATTTTCCTGCTCAGATTTAGGGCTACTCAGCAGATAGGTTATACATGTTGTGACAAGGTGGGATGTACTCAGCCTGCAGCCCCAGGAGTCCACACTCCTTTAATTATTGCCTTTGTTTTAAGTTATTCCAGGGTTGGTCCACAGGACTTTGCGGGAGTTGGAGGGGGCATAAAATTTCTTCCCTTCTTACAAGACTCCCTGGGTGGGTCAGAGTTGGCCAAAAGTACAAACAAGACTCAACACAGTCAAGTGCCCCCAGGGGAACGTGGCAGGACTGACAGTCTGTGGTTCTCTCTGTAGCATCTGTAACGTCAGATTAGGGAAACCACCTGGGAGGCTGACATTGGCCCCTTCCCTTCCCAGGAGACAAATCTGGCCCTAAAACACAGAAATGCCTACAAGGAAGATCTGGGATTGGAATAGTTCTCATCACAGAAAATCCCTCTTTCAGGCCTGGTCCTAGATAAAGTGGCCCTTCCGTATCGAAGTCAAAGAGCTGAAGAGGACTCTCAGCTGGGGTTTCATATTGCTCTTGTAACTCAGTTTCATCTCATCTTTGCTGTGTCACTCTGTGGGTACCAACAGCTTGGCCAGGTATGAGGAAATGTCCATTACTATTATTTGCTCTGACTGCTCTGCACAAAGATGCCAAGTAAGGATGGAGCAAAGGCCTTGGCAGTTACTCTTGCCTTGGACAGATGAATGGCTGTAGTCCACCTTGTCCCTTAGTTGCACCTGTTCGTATTCCAAGCACTGTGAACGCAGATATTCAGAATCCCTTTATAATCAAGATGCCTAAATTCTGAAATCATTCCCCAGCTCTGATAAAAAACTTGCCTTCTGTGATCTGGAGGCAAAGCAAGGATTTCTGACTACTGCTGATCGCTTCTGGAGCCCTGAGACTGGCCATTAGCAACTTGAAACCACAATTTTCACTGAGGATCCAAACCTCAGAGCACCTTTTATTTGCTTAGGGCTACTAAGCGGTCAAGGTGATGTTAGGGATGTAAAAAAGATGCTGCAAGTGCCCACAAGATCAGGTTTTGTGGCAAGCCAGGACCACCACTAATTCTCCACGATGACTTCTCCACAGGACTTGCTCAAGCACAAGCACAGTTATCAGATGTGTATTCTGCACAGATTGCACCCGCTGAGACGAACAAGTCATGCTCTGCAACACAGACTTGTATACACCAGAGATCCCAGGCTGGCACTGTGGTCCATGCTTAGCAAATCTTCCTGCTCTGGCCATCAGGACAGCGGGGACTGACAACACTCAGATGAGCTGTCCCAACCCAAATCCAAAGCAGCAGCTAGCAGGTCTCCTCTGCGGTTTCATGCCACACTCCAAACATGATGACTGGCTTACACACCTAACCTACTCGGTCTCTCTCTCTCTGTGTTCCCTCTTCACCTCTACTCTGTCACTTTCACAAGGGCTGGAGGCTGGCCTGAACAATTCTAAGCAGAGAACAGGCCAGGGCTGCCACAAAGGCTCCTGAGCAAGCGATCAGCCACAACATCTAGGTTAGCGTAATGATGTGGGAAAACGCTGGCCAAAAAAAGACGTAATTTCCAAAAGGTAAATTTCTATGTATTCATGCCTAATCTTCAAAAGTTGTGTAAACAATTTTTTTCTACCTTCCCCCATCACTTGTACAATTTTTGTCAAGTCCAAACGTAATTTAAAATGAGGTAGGTAGTTTCTCTCTACTCGTGCCTTCATCTTTGTGTTGACTGTTGAGGCCTGTGCCATGAAAGCACTAGTGTGCCATGAAAGCACTAGTGTGCCGTGCAGGGGGAGCACCAAGTGTGGCATCAGTGACTGCAGGAGCTTCTCAGTTGGCTATTTTCTCTATCTCGTCCAAGTCATCTGTGTCCAGTCTTTCTATTTTCTTATCTGGGGGAAAGAAAAGAGAATTCAAAGAGAGACCAACATGGGGTTACAGAGACACACACTCAGGGAAGGGACAGCACGGCAAGGAGGGAGGAAACACAGGTCTCTGCTGCCTAGGAACGTGCTGTGCCTCTGGCCACAGAGATCCTTCACTGAACCCCAAAGGCTTCCAGTGACTGAGCAAGGGACACGGACACCAACAGCCAGAGCCCCAGGCCCCTCAGCCTGGCCAGGGGGGACTGTCATTCAAGTCCCTGAGCCCTGAGCTCTCCAGGTGTGCTCTTTGAGAACTTCCACATTGTAGGGAAGGTGGGGAATGGACCAGAGACAAAGGCCTCGCTCGGGGCCACAGGAAAACCTACCCTTCACCCTCCCCTCCCACCCCGGACTTGCCCCTGTAAGGTAAGGGCCCAGCAGGGGACACTCCCAGGGACTCACTGAAATGCTCCTGGATTCTGTTCAGGATGTTCATGCTGTGCTTGCTGTCCACCATGTTCACGGCCAGGCCCCTCTTGCCAAAGCGGCCGGTGCGCCCGATCCGGTGCAGGTAGGTCTCGTTGTCCGGGTTCCCATCCTTGTCCACGGGAAGGTCAAAGTTGATGACAACAGACACCTGTTCCACATCGATACCTGCATGAAGGAGAGTCGGACAGGAGTAAGGATGGGACACAGAAATCGCTGTCGTCCACAGTCAGGCCTACACGCACCAACCTCAGGTGGAAGGAACAGTCTGGGATGGGCCAGCTCTGGGATTCAGACAAAGGGGCAGGTAGCAGAACCCAGAGGGAGAAAACAGAACTGTGGCAGGTGCTGACCAAATTATGAAATCAGCCATCAGGCTCCAGAGAGCCTCTGCTGGATACCAGTATCTGGAGAAGCAGCCAAAGCCTCACTGGGGGCCCCAAGAAGAGCAGGTGCCGTTCTAAGCCACCAAGTCAGGACTCTGGCTTCTGTGAAAGTTCTCCTCTGCTGAGGGAATACAAACAGGCTCTTCTAGAAAACAGGATCTCCCGCAAACCACCGGAGTGTCCCGCAGACGAGGATCTCTCCCGCTACCCTGAGCCTGCAGACCAGGACACAATCTCTGCTCACCGCGGGCACACACGTTGGTGGTGACCAGAACCTTCTCTTTGCCCTCTCGGAAGCGCTCAATCACTGCAGCCCTCTGCTCCACCACCATTTCACCACTCAGCAGAGCCACCTGGTGGCCTTCTTTTGAGAGCTCTGCTGCCAGCCAACTAGCTGTTTTGCGGGTCTGGAGTGAAAAGAATTGTTTTAAGTGAAGATACCTGTAAAAAAACCAATGAAGACACCTGCAGAAAAGTGGCTTGTTGCCATTAATATATATGAAGGCTCTACTGAGTTCAGTCAGCAGTTTAGGCTTAAAGTTTCTGAATATTTTTTAGCCATGTGATTTTTTTTGGATAAATTCCTTCAATGAAGACTGGTTTGAGCCAAAGGTCTTCATTCCTAAATACTCTATATTATTAAAACTTTAAAATTATTTTCCTGGATGTTATTGGGAGGTTTTTTTCCCAAGTTATCTCTAAGAAGTGGGACCAAAGAAGGTTCAGATCTTCAGTCTTCCCCTTACAACTCATTACAACCTGCGAGAATATGTCCTGGGGCAGACGGAGGTGATTCATTTCCTTTCCAGCCACAGGGAAGGGACCTGGTCCCCCAGCACGAAGTGGAGCTGGCTGAGAGGGAGGGTGCAGGGCCACACCCTCCAGTGGAGCTCCTCCCCCGCAGGCCGCCTCCTGCTGCCGCTGCTACTCACATGGCAGAAGATCATGGCTTGAGCAATGGTGATGGCCCCGTAGATATTACACAAGGCCTGGAACTTCTCATCTCTGCTATTGCACAGGACGTAATACTGCTTGATGGTGTCCAGTGTCTCCTCCTCGCGCTTCAGTTTGATGATGTTTGGGTCTGGGACCACTTTCTGGGCAAATTTCCAGACAGAGTCTTCGAAGGTGGCAGAGAAAAGCAGCATCTGGCAGTTCCTGGGAAGCATCCTGCAAGGGAAGGCCCAGGTGTTCGACATGACCCCGACCGAGTGTTTCACTGGAAGGAACAGAAGCACAGCCTCCCCAGGCTTGGATGACCTGCGCCCCCAGGAAGGTGGCAAAGCAGGGAGGAGCACTGCAGGGAGGAGGGAGGAGCAGACGTGGGGCAGGGATGGGTGGTGGTAGAGTCCCTAAGTCTCCTTCCTCAACCCAGGCTGGGGGTATGGTCAGTGCGACATGGAAATGGCCCACCAAACAAATGCCTCTGAAAGCTGCAGAGTAAAGAACCTGGCAGGGGCAAGAAGAGGAGGGTGAAGTAAAAGGAGATGATGCTGCAGGTCAGGAGGCCGAGAAGTTCCTCCTGGCTCATGAGTTCCTACCTCTGGATGCGGATGCTCTGATCTTGGTGGCCCTGAGTAGCTATCATCACGTCAGCCTCATCCAGAACAAACACCTTGATCTTCTTGGGGTCGATGAACTTGAGCTTGGAGCACCAGTCCAGAACGGTCCCAGGGGTGCCAATGACAATGTGCTCACTGATCTTCTGACCTCTTTCCACTGTGGAGACAAGATGTGTTCTGTGGGTACTTCCATGGCAAAGCCAGCTCTACTCTCTGAGCAATTCTAAAGCTATGATGTATTTTAAAGCAATTGTTTTGATGTTTGCATTAATATTTTAAGGAAAGGTTAGGATAGCACTACAGTATTTAATGGACATACACACACAAAACAGTAATGCTGAAAAGATTTGGTAAGAGTATAAACAATGAGATGAAAATGGTATTCTTTTACATTCTCTATAATCATCAATCCTCTTTCAAGGATTTCTTATCTTTATTTGTTCTCTGTCAACATCATTCTCTGTTGCCTGGGTTTGCATTTCCTCACAAGTAGACTTTTTCAAAGTTCTCACTCCAGTATACTCTGCCTCTCAGTTCTCCCAGCATCTATGTCAAATGAGACAGTTGCCTTTACGTGCCCCTTTCCCAGGTCAGTAAATAAGATTCATTATGAAAGGTTTTTCCTTTTCCAAGAAACAAACTGCCTCTCTTAGAGTGCTTCCCCAGACTAGGCCTGGCACAGCATGGCACATTCTTGGCCCTGTGCAGCCTGAAATTGAGAATCTGGCTCATTTTGGGTTGGGTGGTACTTACTGATTCAATTTTTAGTCCTTTAATTACAGTATAACCTTAACCAAATACATACACCTCCCATAAAAGTCACAGCCAAGGGAGTACCCTGATGGTGCTGTGGTTAAGACTCCACGCACCCAATGCAGGGGACCCAGGTTCAATCCCTGGTCGGGAAACTATATCCCACATGCATGCCGCAACTAAGAGTTCACATGCCACAACTAAGGAGCCCATGTGCCGCAACTAAGGAGGCTGTGAGATGTAACTAAGATCCAGGGCAACCAAATAAATATTAAAAAAAAGTCACAGAGAAAATTTTGCCTTAACATGAATGTTGAGTCAATTTAAAGCTAACAAATGCTCCTTTTTACTTCAGTTAACAAACCAATTACTGCCCTCCCCAAACACTCAGAATCCTCTGTCATTCTAACTCAGATACAAACTGCAATATTTTAGATGTCTTAAGACATCTAATCTAGACTTGGATTTTCCACTAAGTTTTATTGTCGTATTTACTTTTCTCTTCAGAACTGACATAAGAGCACTTCCCTGGTGGCACAGTGGTTAAGAGTCCTCCTGCAAATGCAGGGGACATGGGTTTGAGCCCTGGTCTGGGAAGATCCCACATGCCGCGGAGCAACTAAGCCCGTGCGCCACAACTACTGAGCTTGTGCTCTAGAGCCCACGAGCCACAACTACTGAAGCCCCCGAGCCTACAGCCTGTACTCCACAACAATAGAAGCCACTGCAATGAGAAGCCCATGCACTGCAACGAGAGTAGCCACCGCTCGCTGCAACTAGAGAAAGCCTATGCTCAGCAACAAAGACCCAATGCAGCCAAAAACAAATAAATAAATAAACAAATTTAAAAAAAAAAAGAACTGACTTAAGTTGGCATTAGGACACGTACACCGAGTGGACTTCTGCCAGTCATCAAGTCACAGGTTTGTGTTAAAGATCCACAGGACTCAACCAAGATTCCAACGAATTTATAATTACTTAAATATTGTAGTTTGTTGTAAGACAAGCAAAAGTAGAAAGAATGGATAAAGAAAAAAGAATAATAAAAATATCTCCCAGGGTTAATTGCCATGAACATTCTAGAACACTTTTGCTCTTCCAATGACATTAAAAAAAAATCAGGCTATTTTTTAAGTAATTGGTCTGCTCAAAAAGTCAAATGTAACATAGCGGAGGGAATGTGAGGCGACCATTCTAGACTGAAAGAAAGAGATATAACAACCAAATGCAATGCATATACACTGACTCGGTCTTGGTTCAACAAAAAAGATATAAAGAAACACTTCTGGGACAATTAGGGAGAAATGAAATGGACTAGATGTTAGTTATTAGAAATGTGTTATTTTCTTGGTTGTGATAAGGGTATTGTGGATATGCTGCAGAATGTTCTTAGTATGAAGTGCACACTAAAGTACTTAGGAATAAAGAGCCACAGTGTCTACAATTTACTTTCAAATGATTCACCAAAAAAAAAAAAATACGGACGCATATACAGATAAAGCAAATATGGCAAAATGTTTACTTTTCGAATATAGGTGGAAGGCACATGTGTTCATTGTATTATTTCAACTGCGTACATTTTGAAATTTTTCAAAGTAAAAAGTAATTAGCTTAATTAACAAGGATCACATATTCATACTCACATTTATTGCCACGAACAGCATAAGCTAGCTTCAGTTCAGGGTAAAATTTGCCCATCTGCTCAATCACTTTTCCCGTTTGAAGAGCGAGCTCGTAAGTTGGGGAGAGGCACAGACACTGGTAGGG
>NW_006789896.1:1550706-1593441 GCF_000442215.2 Lipotes vexillifer | reverse complement strand
GAAAGAATGCAGAGAGAGAATTCAAGACACTCACTATTATGCAACAGGGAATTACCATTAGAACTTAATGATTTCTCCAGCTGAGGCTGAAGCAAAGAATATATAAAGTGCACACCATTTGACTCTTTAAGCTGCAGAGTCATAAGCTATAATTCTCAGAGGTCAGAACTCTGGCTGGGGAAAGACACTTGAGAACAGCTATTGGCCACTGGAGTACCAAAAGCCCCATGTGAGTAGGGACCTGAAATTCCAATTGGAGATAAGCTTCCTTTTCTCTTACTCAGAAGGTTCTCAGAAGTTCCTAATGGATGATAGTTGTAGATTAAGGAGGTTTTTCTTGCAACTAAAGAAGCCAAGCCTATCAGCAGTATCCCAGGACTGGCAAATCATCGAAAGGGGAACAGGATTTTTGTTATTACTGGAAAATCAACCACGTTTGTGCTCAACTTACGGGGTTCTAGTTGACGTGAAAAGTAATACAAAGCTCAGCTTTTAATCCATCAAATGGCATTTCCCTTCCAGCTATGAGTTAGAAAACCAAAATTCACCAAGCCCTTACCTGGGGGTATCTGTTTGCAGGTTCTACTTGGCTGAGCATGGCCAACACAAAGGCAGCTGTTTTACCAGTACCAGACTGAGACTGGGCTATTAAGTTCTGTGGGCTGCACAAGAAAACAAACTGTTTAGGAGTATAAATCTCATGCATTCTTTCAGTGAATAAAAATGAAGCATGAAGCTTAATTAAAGAATGAATATTCCAACTTAATTTACAGAAGGAGGCCTTGGATTCTGTAGTAAAGTTACATACGCTAGCTTCACAAATAGAAGATTTTATGGTTTTGATTTGAAGTACTCCTTCCTTATCTTTTATCTATTCTTGACATAGCAGTGAGTGATTCTTTTAAAATGTGAGTCAGCTCATGTCACTTTTCTGCTCAAAAACCTTCCAATCACTCCAGATTTCATTCACAGCAAAAGTTAAAATTCTTCCAATGCCATACAAGGTCGCACCTGATGTGGCTCCCCACTAGCTCTCTGTTCTACCACCTCACCACTGCCCTCCCCCTTCCTCACTCCACTCCACCACAATGGCCCCGGGGCTGCTCTGGAAACATGCCAGCCATGCTCTTGTCTGAGGGCTTCTGCACCAGCTATACAGTGCCTGGTACCACTGTCCCCAGATGATAACATGCCAACTCTCTCCTCTCCTTCAAGTCTTTGCTCAGATATCACCTATTTAATGAGATTCTACCCTAACTGCTTGATTTAAAATTGCAACCTACTTTGAAAAGCCTTAAAAAAGATGTACTGGTAGATGGATACATGATAAAGCATAGTAAATAGTCACAGTAAAATGTCACTGAAAGAATCTTTTCCATAATAAAATGTTGAGAGTAAAACTGCAGTCAGGTCCTTGGTATTCCCAATCCCCCCATCATGCTCTATTTTTCTCCTTAGCACTTATCACCTTTTTAAAAAAGAACTTTATTGAGATATAATTCATATACCATACAATTCATCCATTTAAAGTATACAAGTCAATGCTTTTTGGTATATTACATTAATGATTTTTTAAAATTGTGGTAAAATAGATAATATAAAATTTGCCATTTTTAAGTGTACAATTCAGGGGCATTCATTATATTTACAATCTATCACCTTTAAACAGACTATATATTTGATTTATTTTTAATAAAAATATATCATCTATACTCCAAACTAGAATGTAAGCTCCTTGAGAGCAAGGATTTTGGTCTGCTTTGTTCACTAATGTATCCAAGTGCCTAGAATAGTATCTGTTACAAACCAAGCCCTCAATAAATATGTTAATGAAGAAAAAGTACTAGAAAATTCTCTCAGATCTCTTCTAACATTGACAGTCTAACACTGAGCATCTATGAAAGCATCAAGATCCATAAATACAAGTGGCAAATGTGAAACAATCTAATAAACATTCAATTTATTCATTTTTAAGTATGCTCAAAAGACATTATCCATCTTGAAAAATACATTATGACACAGAACAAAAAAAAACTTTGAGAAAATACAGACCTAAAGTATCTATTTTCAGACAAAGAGGGAAAGGGGGATTTAGGATTATATGCAGTACAAATTTAGATAATCGTATGTGATGTAGGGATCAGTTTTTATTAAAAGTTCCTCATGCTCTAGAACCTTGTTCCTCAAAATGTGGTCTGACACCAGCAGCACCAGCAACACCGGGAAGCTTATTAGAAATGGTGAACCTCAGTCCCCACCTCAGACTTACTGAAATCAGAATCTGCATTTTAATAAATTCCTATGAGATTCAAACACCTGTGAAAGAATAAGAAGCACTGCACCAGAAAATGACCTTAGCAATTGTACTATTCTGGTCTCCTAGAACCCTGTTTGGTTTTTGTCTTCTACATTTGACACATATATTTTACTTATCCATATAATGAAATCATGGTGTATATAAATGATATAAATGTATTTACCAACATAGAAATATTATTATGTAATTATCGTATCAAAAAAACATTTAAACATTTTATATGGTTCCTTTAAGAAAAAAGTATACATATGCAAGTTTACATAGAAAAACATCTAGAAGTCCCTACTCCAAATATTAATAGTGTAGGGGAGAGGGAGATTACAAATTATTTCTTTTTTCTTATTTTTCACTGTTTTCTAACTTTTCTAAAATGAGCATGTATTACTAGTATAGTTTTTTAAAATAATAAAAGTTAAAAAAAAAACATGGGAGGTTAAAAATGGGACAGAGTTGCATTAGGACACGTACGGCTCAGCAAGCATTAAAGGCAATGCGTTCTCCTGTATCTTCGATGGACGGTTGAAGCCCATAGCGTAGACTCCCTGGAGAAGCTGTGGTTTCCTAGAAAAACAGTTAAAGATGAAAGTCACAGTCTCCTTGGTTAAGGAAAGAAGCCAAATATCTAGCTAACAGTACTAGAATTGTGAACTGGACACAATGTAGGAGTGCAGCTAAAGCTTTTACAAATTACCTAGAAATTTTACTTACTAGCCCAAAGCAGCTAAATTCTTTTATGAAACTTGTGTTAACTAAAAATGTTCTGTAGTGATGAAAAAATACTTGTAACAGGCCTAGGATTTCTATCTAAACACAATGGGGAGAGACAGAAAGTAAATACTCACAGCCGAAGCTCCTCAAAGGACTTCACTGAGTAGAGCGGGGAGTTTGGATCCCGCTGCAGAACTTCCACTTGGTTGGTGTTATCAACAAGGTTGCTTCTGATCAGCTTGTTGAGTAAGGACTGGGCAGCTCTGTCCTCTGTCAGGAAAAAAAGAGTGTGAAGATTTTAAAAAGTCCATGAAATCCAGCGTGATGATCTCATCTGAATTCAGCTGCCATTGGTATTTTAAGCAATAACATGCATTTGTACTGGGGCTCCTAATTCAAGGTATAGCTTAGTTTTGATTTATAAATGCAATTAAAATAGTTTTATTAAAGGGAAAAATTATGATACTCATATCATCTGTTGCGGCCTCATATTCTTCTCCAGAACTCTATTCCTAACAACTATCCTTTCTTGAGGTTACTGATTTCTCCTATCCAAACCCAAACATTTACTCCCCAATTTACACTCAATATAAATTTAAAATTATGAGCTTAAGGGACTTCCCTGGTGGCGCAGTGGTTAAGAATCCGCCTGCCAATGCAGGGGACACAGGTTCGATCCCTGGTCAGGGAAGATCCCACATGCTGTGGAGCACCTAAGCCCGTGCACCACAACTACTGAGCCCACGTGCCACAACTACTGAAGCTTGTGTGCCTAGAGCCCATGCTGTGCGACAAGAGAAGCCACCACAATGAGGAGCCCGCGCACCACAGCGAAGAGTAGCCCCCACTCGCTGCAACTAGAGAAAAGCCCACGCGCAGCAACGAAGACCCGATGTAGCCAAAAATAAATAAATAAAATAATAAAATAAAATTATAAGCTTAAAAAACACATCACAACAATGGAAAAAAAACCAAATTAACAAAGTCTGTATCTTGATGTTGGATAAGCTGTTCATTAAATGTGTCAAAATACCAACAAATATATATGATTTTTTTAGGAAATGGTGACGCAAGTTAAAATTTCTTTTATAAAGACCAATACAAGATAATCATTCAGGGAATATTTCCTGCTGCTGCTGAAGTTTATCAGTTGTTCAAAGTAAAATTTCTCTAAAATGTAAAGAATTAGAATCCCTTTACCAATGACTATGTTGAACTTTTATTAGCACTGTGACTCCCATTAAAGTCCAGCCAAGTAAGGTGTAAAAATGAAACCTCATAACATTGCATTCTCTTAGACTGTAGAACTTCATGTGTATGTAACTCTAGGCTAGGTTACCTTTCTCTTCTTCATCTGCCTTCTCTGCATTAGCATTGGTCTTGACCACAGCACCTTTATCAGACACAAAGTGGCCGTCATTCAAAATCACATCCCATACCCAACAGCTGAGACAATTCAAATTCTATGAGACACTAGAAATGTAAAGGCCTGGGGAGCAAAAAAATAAATGAGGAAACCAAGCCACAGATAAAAACATTTTATTCTTCCTATATAAACAAAGTTATGAAAACTGTCGCTTATATTTCAGTTCTTTCCAAGTCCTCTCACTTTACCTCAAAAACTAATATTAATCCCTCACAGCATCAATATTTCTCTCATGTTACAGAAAGATGGTTACAGCAATGACCAAAACCACCTTGATGCTCAACAGAGGAATATCTGTATCTATGCAAACCATATTTCATCAATATACAAACACCATAGCGCCATTAAGACTCTTTGTATATAAACTGTTGATTAATAGAAACATATATTCAATGTTGTAGTTCTGTAAAAACATACAGAAAAATAATTCAGAGTGAGGTGTTACAATTTCTCCCCTATAATGTTAAATACATCAACAAAAATTCAATGGACATCTTAGGTTTTTGGTAGATACGATTTCAGAAAAATTACAATAGGTTAACCCTCAGGTTGTTCATACTTTGTCTATCTCATCTCAAATTGAGGAATATTTTAAAAAACAAATAATCATTGGCAGTATATTTTCATGGTTAGTAATACACTTTATAATTTATAAGCCAATTAGGCATCCTCATGCTTATATGAAGCAGAACACCAAACAATCCCGTTTGTTGATTCCCAAATCAAATGACTGCCAATATCTGCCAGCGCTCTGTCTGGTACACATATAATTTTTTTCCAGACAGTTGTTATGTTAAAACATTAATACTAAAGGAAATTATTTTTGTTTTCAAACTAGCATTTAGTTACTCACCATTGGCATCTGGTTTGATTTTCTCTTCCTTAAGATGCAAGTTGCTGAACTAAATGGAGAACATGGGGGGGAAAATGTCGGGAAAATCACTTAAAAGATTTTGCAACAATAGTGCCTCCCCCAGTGAAGCTGGGAAGAAATGAACCACTCTCATGACCTGTTCGTTAGGACATATTCATTAGGTTGTTCTGCTGGGCTCCTTTTGTTTACTAAATGTTAGAGTGAGAATAAACAAAATATCCCACAAAACCAGTTGAAAAAAACTGGTTACACAACAGCTCAAAATCCACACTTCCTAATTACAATCCTTAGAAAGAATTATAATAATTTGTGAGTTTGCTTAATGCCCGGATTACACAGATTCTCTCAGTCTCTCAACAGAATACCATTTAAGTTGTCACTCTCATTTTTCAAACAAGAGGAAATTTAGAGACATACTGGAAAATGCAGTCATTCTTCAGAGAACACTGAGGCGGGAAGACTGCAATGAAAAGCATCTGTGGGTGGGAGTCAGTCACGCTGCAGGCTATGTTGGAGCGACAGGGCCACAGCACGCCAGTATGCATCCTCACATTCGGGTTGCCTTGTGCTTGATGTCTGGTATTTTAAATTGGGAACAGCCTAGAGCATCATGGCACACTATGTAATCAAAATACCCAGCAGGATGAAGTGGGAATAGAAAGGAAGGGATAAAGGAAAGACATTTCAAGGAAAGATTTATTAGGACTTTGATCAAACACTGTAAGTTAGGGATATCCTGGAAGGACTTATCTCCCCTATTAGTATGAAAATTTGTCAATTATACCTCAATAAAGCCAAAAAAAAAGAAAGAAAGAAAAGAACAGAACTTAAAGATGGGATATTTTTATTTTTAGTTGACCTTTGGATCTAGCCAAAGCAGGTGCTCTAATCATAAAATATTAAGTGGGGCTTAAGACATCATGTAGAGAAGGGAAAAAGAATGAAAATCACCACCACAATCAAATGGCTATTGCTTAAAGCACCACTTGCACAGGTTTTCTATGTCTTGAGGTTCATTTCTGCTTTTCCTCTAAGTCCAAGAAGGGGGAAAGTGGAGGGAGGAATGAAAAAACTGTTTTAATGGGTAGTTAGCTGGGAATGGAGGAACCTCACTTCTATTGATGGAAACTGAAAAGGGAGTCTGGTGTCTGTCTACTTCGCTGTTGGGGTGGATGGAGGAGGAAGCAGGGAGTGGGGGAACACACTGGAGAGACTGGAAAGACAGGGAATTGGCAAAAAAAAAAAAAAAGGAAATCACTATGAAGCAATAAAAATCCTTCATTAATTCTGAAGGACAGAGAGCACACTAACAGTTAATGAATGAGGCAACCTGCACCATGTTATGATATATAGTAGGCGTTCAATATATTCTAGTCTTCACTAAAGCTCTCCTCTTCCACATCCTGCCAATGAACATGGTTTAAGCCTAATATTCAAGGCTGTTAAAAACAGAGAGACAGACTGACTTACTGGCAATATTTACAAGAGCAGGGTTAATAGTACTCACTCCTAGGGTGATAACTGCTACCTAAAATAAATGATAGGGTTGAGGTATAAGTGAGTTAGAAATATCCTTTACTGTAATAATCAGTGATAAAAGGACAACCTATTCTTTTGTTGGTATATTGTTAAAATTGAAGCTAACAGAGTAATAAACAGTTAAAATAAATAAAATGCAATGTACAGAAAAAGTTGATAGCAACAATGTAAATGAAACCAAGATATGTTGTTTTGATTACAATGTATCAGAATTCTAGAGAGGTTCCAGCAGATTCTGAAAACATACTCAGCCCTCACTTTGCTGTAAGGATCTCAGAGCCTAAACAGCAGAAGCACCAGGACAGTGAAGTTCACATCACCTACTGCAATGTCAGTGAACTGAACGCTGAAACATACATTGAAAGTCCAGTTAGTTCCGATTCCTTCCTTTGCTCCATTTACTTGGACCAAAAAGGAGAAACCAATTTCTCTTGCAACTTCATTCAAAACTATTTTGCAATCCAAAAAATTAACCAAAAGGCAAAAAAGCCAAAACATCCACCTTATAATATCTACATTTTTTCAATGCCTTTAGTTAATATTTTAGCTTTTAAGATGTGTTAAAATAATTGGAATCTATACAGTTACACACTGCATTTTATTCAAAAGCTACTTGAGAAAGGATTCTTGAGACAGAAGAAGGAAGATTAAATGGTTATTCAGTTATATTGAATAAGGAATGCCTTAGGCACAATGGTGAAGTAGGAGGCTTAAGAGTCTTACTCATTAGAGTTTCCTACTCCCTTTGCCCGTCTCTAAATTGAATTTCCTAAGGAACAAGGGGAACAAAGAGGAACCACAGGGGAATGAGGAAATATAAATAGGATTTAATATTTTCTTTTCTAAAATGAATAAGAAATGGAGCATGATGAATATTTAAAACACAGTAACCTTGCACCGCACATGTCAGAGTCACCTACATCACACAATTCCTGTGGAGATCCTCAGTGGGAGTTCCACAAGGCAGAAGGAAAGAGCTGTCTTTACTCATTTGTTCAGTTTTAGAATATTGGGATCTATTATAATTTACCTGTGCATGATTAAGTAAATTCACAAAACTTATCCAGGTTCAACTAATCTGTACAATATGGATAAGTAATTCAAGATTCCTGCAAAGAAAATGAATTATAGATAACAATAACTATAATAATAACAATCACTTATATAGCACTTATTTCAGGCATGTCCATAAATCAGTGAGGTAGGTACTATGATTATCCCCATTTAATAGATGTGGAAATCGAGGAACAGAGAAGTTAAGCAATTTGCCCAAGGTTGTAAGTGTTGGGCCCAGAATCCAAGTCTGTCTGGCTACAAAGTCTTAGGTCTTAACTTCTACACAATAGTGCCTCTCATAGATGATACTAATCTCAAAAAAATAATAAACTTAAAGATGATACAATGATGCAGTCACTTTGGAAAACAGTATGGCAGTTCCTCAAAAGTTAAACACAGAGTTACTATATAATCCAGTGATACCACTTTTAGATAGATACCCAAGAGAACTGAAAATGTCCACACAAAAACTTGTACATGATCAAGTACATATGAATGATCATAGCAACATTATTCATAATAGTCAAAAAGTAGAAACAATTCAAATGCCCATCAATAGACATCAATGAATAGATAAATAAAATGTGGTATCTATACAATGGAATATCATTTGGCAATAAAAGTGAATGAAATACTGATACGTGTCACCACATGGATGAACCATGAAAACATGCTAAGTGAAAGAAGCCAGCCACCAAAAAGCACATATTATATGATTCCATTTATAGGGAATGTCCTGAATAGGCATATCTAAGGGGACAGAAAACAGATTAGTGGTTACAAGGGGCTGGGCTGGGAGGTTGAGGAGAAATATGGGCGATTGCTGACAGGTACAGGTTTCTCTCTGAGGTGATGAAAATGTTTTAAAATTGACTGTGGTAATGTTGATCTAATCTTCCTTTTACATAAAAAAATTAACTCAAAATGGATCACAGACATAAATGTGACATTTAAAGCCATAAATCTTCTAGATGAAAATACAGGTGAAAAGCTTTGAGGCCTTGGGTAAGGTATATTTCTTAGAGAGAACACAAAAAGAACTAATCATGAAAAAATTGACAAATTAGAATTAGCCAAAATTGAAAATGTCTCCTCTTCAAAAAAGTACTGTTAAGAAAATTAAAGGGCAAACTCCGGTCAGGGAGAATATTTATGCGAGTGACATATTTGATAAAGGACTTGTATCCAGAATACATAAAGAATTCTCCCAACTCAATAATAAGAAAACAATCAAAATTTTTAAATGGGCAAAAGATTTGAAAAGCCACTTCAAATAAGTTATACAGGTGGCAGATAAGCACATGAAAAGACTCTCAACATCATTAGTCATTAGGGAAATGTAAATTAAAACCTCAGTGACGGGCTTCCCTGGTGGCGCAGTGGTTGAGAGTCCGCCTGCCGATGCAGGGGACACGGGCTCGTGCCCCGGTCCGGGAAGATCCCACATGCCGCGGAGGGGCTGGGCCCGTGAGCCATGGCCGCTGGGCCTGTGCGTCCAGAGCCTGTGCTCCGCAACGGGAGAGGCCACAACAGTGAGAGGCCCGCGTACCACAAACCCCCCACCCCCCCAAAAAAAAAAACCTCAGTGACATACTATACACCTATTAGAATGGAGGGAAAAAACTGGCCATGCTGTGCTGGTGAGGATGTGGAGCAACTAGAGCTCTTAGCCATTGCTGGTGGTATTACAAAACGGTACAGCCACTTTGGAAAACAGTTTGGTTTGTAACTTATAAAGTTAAACATACACTTAACATATAACCCAGCAAATCTCACTATTAGGTATTTACCCAAGAAAAATGCAAACATAAGTCCATACAAAAATCTGTATCCTAATGTATATAATAGCTTTATTCATTAATGTCAAAAACTAGAAAATACACAAATGTTCATCAACAGAAGACTAAGCAAGCTGTGGTACACCCATGCATGGAATACTACCTAGCAATAAAAAAGAACAAACTACCGATCCATGCAACAACATGGTTGAATCCCAAACCCATTATGTTAAGTGAAAGCCAGATTTTTCAAAAGTACATATTGTATACTTCCATTTATACCACATTTTGGAAAAGGTGGAACTAAAATGACACAAAACAAATCAGCAGCTGCCAGAGATGGGTGGGGAGAAGGAAGTGAATGCAAAAAGTTTGAGGGAACTTTTTGGAGTTGTAGAAACGTTCTATATATCGATTGTGATGATAGCTACACAACTGTATGTCTCTGTCAAAATTCACAGAACTGTAGCACTAACAAGGGTGAATTTTACTTTATATAAACTATATCACAATAAACTTGACTTAAAAAAATTAAAAGGCAGTCCAAGAGATCCAACATTCAACTGATAAGAGTCTGGAAAGAGGAAATGAAGAAAAACCAAGGGGAAGAAATCAACAATGAAATTTTTCAAGAAAATTTCCCATAACACAAGGACAAGAGTTTTCCAGATTGAAGTTCCCACCCAGTGCCTAGTAAAATGAATGAAAATAGACCCATATCAAGACACATCATCATGAATTTTCTGAATACTGGAGACAAATAGAAGATTCTTCAAGCTTAGAAAGGGAAAAAGAGGTCACATCGGGAATCAGAATGGTCTCAGACATCTCAACAACAAATACAGAAATCTAGAAGGCAATACAACAATGTCTTTAAAATTTGGCAGGAAAATAATTTCCAACTAACAATTCTACACCCAGCAATACTATTGTTCAAATGATAGGGCAAAATAAGCTAATTTCGGAAAGGCAGTATCTTAAAAAATTTACTTCCCATACACCTTCAGAAAGCTGATAAATGGCTCCACCAAATCGTGCAAGATGAAGAGAGGGGATACAGAAAGGAAGGGATCCAATACAAGAGAACAGGAGGAAGTCCCCAGATTGAGGGCAAAGGGTTCCCCTCCAGCCCCCCAAATGAACTGGGGCAACTAGTACAGTTATTTTGTTTGTTTGTTTTTTGCGGTACGCGGGCCTCTCACTGTTGTGACCTCTCCCGTTGCGGAGCACAGGCTCCGGACGCGCAGGCTTAGCGGCCATGGCTCACGGGCCCAGCCGCTCCGCGGCATGTGGGATCTTCCCGGACCGGGGCACGAACCCATGTCCCCTATATCCGCAGGGGGACTCAGAAATGGAATTGACAGATCACTTGATGTGTGGGAACATCCTGAGATAAACTTAGACAATTAGCAAAGAGGCTGGGGTTGAATTGGTGATAAACACAAAGAAAAAAACGGCAGTTACAAATTCCAAGGGAAAAGTTGTATAGGAAATAAAGGTATTCCTGAGTTACTAATAATGTAAGCACAGAATACTGATCTAACTAAAATCACAATATAATGGAAAGATGGGGAATGGGAAGGTGTGCTTTTGTGGTGGGGAAAGGAGGATGGAGTAAAGTGTCAAAATCAATAAACACCTAAACCGGAAAATTCAACAAGTAGCAAAGCAAGCATGTTATTCAGGGAACAAGGAGGTCAGTATCGTAAATCAATGTCAAGAGAAATAACAGTTTTCTTTGGGGAGGAAGAAACTGGCGGGAACCACTTTCTAAAACTATTTGACTCTTTATCTATGTGCATATGAAACATTTTTATCAGTTATAAAAAATAAGACTAAGTCCTTGTTCTCGAGAAATTAACAGAAATAAGTACCAACAAAGCGGGTTCAAAGCACTATGAGAACTCGAGTGTTTAGGCGGGAAAAATGAATTCTACATAGTAACGTTTAACCCGTATCTTGCTTACTGTGTGTCAGGCCCAGAACAAAGTTAAGCGGATCAGGAGAGGATTTACTGACTGCCAAGCCTACAGAGTCGATCATTCATCATCACTGAGCAAGCTGAGGAAGCACACAAATATGAATGAATAAGCCATGGTTCCTGAGCCCAAGCAGCTCAGAATCGGAAGGTGGAAAATGACACCTACATAGGTGATTATTACAATTCAGGGTTCTGACTCCAGGAAGACAGGCGGGCGCCTGGGCTCTTTAGCTATGGGAGCGCTCACCTGCGCTTACGTAACCTGTCGGGGGCTGGCGGGTGGGTAAACAAAGCCAGCTCAGGGTCCAGGCTCCATCCCTACGCGTACCCCGTCCCGGCCCAGACCAACCTAGGGAGTGTCTTTTCCCAGGCATCTGATCCCGGCCAAATCAGCCCCCTGACCCTTTTACGGCTGAAGCCAACTCACCGACTCGGCTGCCGCTTCCTGCTGGTCCACCGCCAGGGCCCACGAGTCGGTGGCCATGGTCGCGGGCACGGCTGGGACGCAGATGCCGGCAAACTAGCCGGCTGGCGCGGCGCGATCCGCGATCTGGATAGACTCCCGCCCCAACGAGGGGGGAATTCTTTCGCTCAGGCGCTGGGCATCGGAAGCGGCGCGCCGCAGTGACGTCAGAATCCGCGCCGGACCGGCCGCCTCTCACCTGCTTTGGACTGGCGCTTTTGTCGCCTTCAGGCCCCCACCCCTTCATTGCTCTTGGTTTCTTATCGAACGTCCAGAACCGTAGACTAAGGTAGTATCTTAAAGTGCCTAAGCTCCTGTCAACCGGCTGTCCAACCAAAGAGCAAAACCACGTTTTGCTCTCTATTGCCACCGTGCTGGGAGAGATGCCACATTCTCAGCACGGTGGCATAGAAGATGCTCATATAGATTGAATATAACAATACACAAAACCGTTACGGATAGTGAGCAAGATGAATTTAAAAGAGATTTTTAACTTCGCTTTTCAGGTTGGTAATTTTAAATGTCCAGGTGTTGGACAGGGTGTGGGGAATCAGCCCTCTCAAACACCGTTTGGTTAAAAATTTGTCCCACAGACTATGTGCCAACATCACTTACAGGAATTTGACCTTGAAAAATACTCAGAGTGGGTGCTAGGGAAATGTGTTCCAGGTAGAAAATCAGAGACAAAAAGCAAGCAGGTTTGTGGAACCAAACACAGTTTCTGGAATGATGACAAGAACCAGGGATGAAGTTGATAGGAGGTTCATGATAAGGGCCGTGCAGAGCAGCTTATAAGCAAATGAGTTCACTCGAGGGATCGCCCCACTCTGGTGTAACATTTAGAGTTAGCCTTGCCTGGCTAGAATCCCAGCTCTCTTATGTAAGGGTTCTGTGACTGGGAGAATTAAAAATATGCGTGTGTGTATACATGGTTTTAGAAGAGGTAAAATAAGGATTAAGTGTGACACTTTCCCTTAACTGGGGTCAAACAAGCTTCTCTCTCCTTGCTACTTCACTAGAAAGAAGCTGGGCACTTCCCTGCAACCTGAGTGAGAAATGAATCCCCACTTCTTTCACTTTGCCAGTAATCCACTACAACAAATTAATTTCAAGTAACAGTGGGGTCTATGGGGAATTTTACTTGTAGACTATAAGTAAAAATGTTTAGGAAAGGGTAAAGCAGTTCCCGCAATCCTCTTCTTGCCATGATTCTTTTTCTCCCACACTCTTTACAGGGTTAATTTGGGGGAGATTTTTTGGGACCCTACAGGTGAGGATGTGCAAGAAGAAAAACGTACATATGCATTATGGCAGGCCATGACCTACATCTCCTCATGTGAGAAGCAACCCTGGGAATGTCTTGCCAAATTATATTGATCACAGGGCTAAAAGAGGTTAAGAAACTTTTATGTTTAATGAGGTTAAAAATAAGCCATTGGGCTTCCCTGGTGGCGCAGTGGTTAAGAGTCCGCCTGCCAATGCAGGGGATACGGGTTCGTGCCCCGGTCCGGGAAGATCCCACATGCCGCGGAGCGGCTGGGCCCGTGAGCCATGGCCGCTGAGCCTGCGCGTCCGGAGCCTGTGCTCTGCAACGGGAGAGGCCACAACAGTGAGAGGCCCGCGTACAGCAAAAAAAAAAAAAAAAAAAAGCCATTAAAGGTGCAGAACTGTATACAATAGGATCCACTTGTGCAAACAAAACAAACTCACATATATGCTTGTACATACTACAGAAAATGTATAAGATACACACAAAACTGGTATCAGTGGCTGCTTCTAGTGAGGGGCTCTAGAAGTCTGGGGTGGGAGGAGACTTCCTTTTCATTGTGTACAGCTAATCCTTTGAAAATTTTTCCATGGGCGTGTTTTCCTTTTAAAATTGTATTTCAGACAAACGGGAAAGGGAATACTATGACACCTAGATTCCCACCTCACGGCTTAAGACATAAAACAATTAAGATTCAAATGAAGCCCCTGCATTGCCATCCCAAGAGACAGAAGCTCTCCTGAATTTCAGTGCTTATCTTTCCCATAAATGCTTTTAGTATGTATAGCTTTTCCTATTTAAAAAGAAAAAAACTTAAAAATAAGCCCCCGTATTCTAGACTTTTCTATGTCCACCCCCAACACCTGCACAATGTGACACTCCTGGTAAAAAGGAAACTGGTTCCCAAAGTGGGGCGTGGAGACAGGAATCAAGGGAATAAGAGCACCTGGATTTGAATTCAGCCTCCTGCATTTACTCCCACGTGACCTTAGGTAGCCAGTCTCCTCTGAAATCCTGGTAAGCACTCATCTCACGGTTCGAGGATTCAACGACATCACAAGGTTAAGGGCCATCGGCCCAGTGCCTGGCCTTGGCGAAGGCTTGATTAAATATACGCTGTTATTATTATTCCTGTCCCCCCCTCCCGTCCCAGCCCGGGGTGGGGGCGGGGAAGAACCCTGAACGTGGAGAAAAAGGTCTTGTTTCTACCCTCAGAGATACTCACGTCGCCCACAGGCAGGGCGAGCGGAAAGCGCCCTGCGGCGCGACCTCGGAACGGGCTAGCAGCCCCAGCCATCGCCCCTCAGCATTGCGGTTACCACCGCCAACGGCCGCTCACAGCCCGAGCCTCATTGGCTGAGGCCTAGAAGCCAGTCCCGCCAGCCAATCAGAGAAGGGGAACGGCAAGCCTGGCGCATGCGCACCAAAGTACCTAGGTGCAAAAGGTTAGGTCTACGTTTCAACAGGGGTAGCCTTTGGGTATTGAGCTTTTTTTTTGCCCCCCTACCCCCGCCTTGAGTTTTTTAAACGGAGTTGTTTTTTGCTGAATGTCAGGCTCCCGCCTTAGGTTGGAAACTCCATAAGGACAGGGCAGTGCTCTCCTTAATCTTGATCTCTAGGGTCTAGCGCATAATAGACACTCACTTGGTGAATAAATAGATGAGGAAGGCACATCCCCCCTCCCTGACCCCCAGATCAAACATTTTTATTTTTAATTTATTTTTAATGAATATTTTATTTTATTTATTTAATTTTATTTTTTGGCTGCACTGTACTGCAAGTGGGATCCCAGTTCGACCAGGGATCGACCCCTGCCCCCCTGCATTGGAAGCGCGGAGTCTTAACCATTGGATCACCAGGCAAGTTCCTATTTTAAATTTATTTTTAATCTTTTTTTTTTTTTTTTTTGTCCAGGCTCTGCAACATATGGGATCTTAGTTCCCTGAACCCTTTCTCCCTGCAGTGGAAGTGGAGTAGAGGAAAACATAGGCAGAACACTCTTTGACATAAATCACAGCAACATCTTTTTTTTTTTTTTCCTGCGGTACACAGGCCTCTCACTGTTGTGGCCTCTCCCGTTGCGGAGCGCAGGCTCTGGGCGCGCAGGCTCAGCGGCCATGGCTCACAGGCCCAGCCGCTCCGCAGCATGTGGGATCTTTCTGGACCGGGGGCCCAGCCTCTCCGCGGCATGTGGGATCTTCCCGGACCGGGGCACGAACCCGTGTCCCCTGCATCGGCAGGCGGACTCTCAACCACTGCGCCACCAGGGAAGCCCAGATCAAACTTTTAAATCTTTGCCTCTGAACAAATAGGTGAAGAAGCTCATTCTCTAGTTTAGTCCCTGCTACTCCAAGTGTGATCCCCCAGTAATAGCACAGACAACACGTGGGAGCTTATTAGAAATTCAGAATCTCAGGCTTCGCTCCAGACCTACTAAATTGGGATCTGCATTTTAAGATCCTAGTGAGGCAGGAGATAGATGGGCCCCAGGTTAGACATTTACAACTGGTCTCCCGTTTACATTTCATGAGACAGAAAAAAGTGGGTCAGACTGGATACTTACAACTAGCCTCCTGTTTGCATGTCCTGAGACAGGAGATAGGTGGGCTGCAGGTTAGGCATTTACAGTCAGTCTCCTGCTTGCTCTGAAATAGAAGCAATGACAGGGACAGGGTAAATAGCCAAGCTTTGTCTCTTGTGGATGCCTTAAGATAACAGTCATGGCAAGAGCAAAGAGGGGCAAAACCTTGTTTGAGTAAAGGACCAAGGGATCTCCGCTTCCCCTCACCTTGGGGCAAGGGAGACACTACACATGGGCAGAAAGGCTCCTTGGGGGTCAAAAGTCAGGGGACAACTCCAGGCCATGGTGACTCTTGCTTCTCCCAGACAGCTTCACGTCGGGATCCATCTTGACTGAGAGGTGCTTCCGCACCTAAGGGGAGGGTCCTGAAACAAATTAGCCAGGGGAGAACAAAACAAGATGATTGGCCAGAAGGAAGACAAAGACCCGGAAAACTGCCCCTTTATAAAGAATTTAACAATTTCCCAAAGGCGTGACTCTTTCTCCGAGTTCGCCCATGTGTCTTTCTGCATGTACTTTGCTTTTCCAATAAACTTTTTCCTTTTCTCTTTACCTTCTGCCTCCTCGCCTGAATTCATTCTTGACAAGGCAGACAAGAACTAGGGACCCAAGCCCTAGCCGCTGGCCCCTGTGGTCTAGTGGTTAGGACTCCCGGTCTGGGAACTAAGATCTTGCTTCCAGCTACCACTCGCTGTTAATTGCTGCAAGCTACTGCTTACTGCTGCATGCATCTGAAATCACTAGGTGACTCCTATAGTGCTTCATGGTCTGAAAACTCTTCAGTCACCCCCATTTGACCTAATAGCAAATAAATGAACATTCAAAGTTCATTTTATAGATGATAAAAGTAGCTTGGGTGCCATGGAAGAATTAGACTACATCCTTCCAAAACTAAGCATTTTAGCTGTACTATCTTGAGCCCCTGCTATCTTCCTCATGCCCCCAGGTAAGGTTCAACAGGTATTCTACTGCAGAGCAAACCATGTGTATAGCACTCACTGTTACCTACAGTCCTAAGCAATTAGCCCAGAATAAGTTAGTAGTTTCCTAAAATAGACAATTTGCATGTGGCATTAAGATAGTTTTCCTTCTATTATATAGTTGACACTATCTGCCAGGGAAAAATATTGTAACAGGGAAGAGCCAAATCTGACTACATGTTGGATCTGTTTCTTTTACTTTAACCTTTGCTTTCCGCTGCTTTGTTCACTAAAAGGATACCGTCTATAAATAGTGGCCTGCCTCAGGGAACACTGCCCCTGAATGTTAAACCAAAGGCCTTTGTTCAGGGAAATATCCCGACCCTGTCCACCTGTGGATGGCTGCAAGAAATAAGAAATTAACACATTCCCTCCCTGAGGCTGGCCATTACAGGGGATATTTGCAAAATTTACGGTCTTTTTACTTTACTTCCTCATCTCTTCCCCCTCTCTACTATAAAAGAAACTGGCATCCACACCCCAATAAGTGGTTATTTTGAGACTTTAGTCTGCCATCTTCTGGGTCTTCTGGCTTCCTGGATAAACTTGTATTCCTTGCCTCAACACCTTGTTTCTGATTTACTGGCTTGTTGTGTGGCAAACAGAGCGAGCATGGACTCGGTAACAGTATCATAGAGAACTGGGTAATTATCTGAATAATTCATGTAGAAAATTCATTTTTAGAAGAATGTGACTTTTGGGCTTCAACAATTTCTCTTCATGTGTACTGAACCAATCACTGGGGAATAAAAAGCATTTTTTTAATCTATCTTCAATTCTTTTGTTAGTGAAAGTGCTAAATTAACAGCAACAACTATGGCAACATAGCTAAGTTATTAAGGCTACAACCAATATTACTTTATTTTGAAAGTACAGTTTGTACAATTTTGGCTCTCCATTTTAAATGTGCGGGTACAAAAGTCTGACCCATTTCTCAGGTTGTTGTGACTAAATATGCTATTTGAGGCCATTTTGTTAAATATCTTTTTTTCTTTTAATTTATTTTTGGCTGCATTGGGTCTTTGTTGCTGCGCGGCTTTCTCTAGTTGCAGAGATCGAGGGCTACTCTTCATTGCAATGCATAGGCTTCTCATTGAGGTGGCTTCTCTTGTTGCGGAGCACGGGCTCTAGGCACGTGAGCTTCAGTAGTTGTGGCACGCAGGGTCAGTAGTTGTGGCTCACGGGCTCTAGAGCACAGGCTCAGTAGTTGTGGCGCATGGGCTTAGTTGCTCCGCGGCATGTGGGATCTTCCCAGACCAGGACTCGAACCCATGTCCCCTGCGTTGGCAGGCGGATTCTTAACCACTGCGCCACCAGGGAAGATCTATTTTGGGCCATTTTGGATCAGAACAGTTGTCTCTCTTGGTTTTGACCTTAGCTGTCTTAACCTCTGGGTGCCTAAGTTTCCTCAGCCGTTAATAACAGGTAATAAAAGTAACTCGTAAGGTTGTTGTGAAGATCAGTGTCTGCTGCATACTAAGTGCTCAACAAACATTAGGTGTGATGATGATTATTAATGCTTTGCTGTGAACTGGGAAATTAAGTGACTTCTTGCTAGCTTTTGAACTTGACCTTGTATTTTTGTAGCATGCTCTTTTACATAAAAAGAGTAAAATTTTTCTGAAGTATTGAAACCAAGCAGGACCCTGTGGGGCCGTCCTGGGCACAAAAGCCTTTCTAGGAAATAGGTTTTATTCAGCCTCCTTGACCTTCCCAGAGTTCCAAAGGGCAGATTCAGACAGTTGCTAATCAGGGAAGAGAAGTAATGCAGAAACAAGGGAAGAGCAGTCAAGAAACAATAGTGCAGCCTTGGGGTAGGGTCCTGGTTCCTCCTCAAGGAATATACATATAATATCTTTAAGTTCTTCTGCAGGAACGAAGGCCCCCCACTCAGGTGGAGGATGGTAACTTCAGGCTGAGGGCAAGATTCCTGGAGCACCACCCTGTTACCTCACCACCAACCAGTCAGAAGAAAGTCACACACCCTGCAGCTCTCACCCTAAATTTTACCATAACCAACCCCCCCACACCCAAATCATCAGGAAGTTTGGGGTTTTTGAGTACCAGCCACCCATTCTCCTTGCTTATCCCTGCAATAAACCTTTCCCTGCTCCAAATTCCCACTTTTTGGGTTGTTTGGCCTCACTGTACGTCGGGCATATGAACTTGTGTTCTGTAACAATATCTTTAACCCAGTTATGACCAGCAGCACAATTTTATACCCTTGTATTTAGATATACAAGATGATGTAGGTTAATAGCGGAGAGGTTTAGGTCATGGGCTTTGGAGTTGAACAGAAATGGGTTTAAATCTTGGCTCTTTAACTTACTTTTCAGTGTGTACTTAGGCAAGGCAGTTACCTCATCTGTAAAAGGTATGCCAGTTGGCCTGCCTCATACACAGTTTAAAAACTAAACGAAATAATGTAGGAAATGTTTAATAATGCCTCACATATAAACATTAACTATTACTTTTCAAAGGCAAATCGAGGACCAAATGCCAATTTAATTGTCTCTCATAGAGTATGTTATTTTTTCCACACCAAATCCAACAAGGTCTAAAGGACAAGTGTATCCACGAGCACAACGTATCAGAATCTGAGGTCTGCATACCATTCTGCAACTAAAACGAACGTAACTAGATACTAAGAGCTGTGACCTCTACCAAACACACGTCACCATTTCCCCCTTATTAATCATATCAACGACTAGGATTTAGAGTATGGATACTAAAATGTCTGTCCCCAGAAGTCCACATCCTTACTTGTCACGTCACGTGCCCCAGTCCCTTCTTTCCCTGCCATTGCATCAGCCGATTTAAAGCCGCCTTCCCAGAAACCAACTAATAAGCTGATTCGTGCTCCAGTTGACTGGCATGTCGAATGACCAATAATTTCTCGGAAAGGTAAGGCGCGGCGGGGCACTTTCCATCCGCGCGCTCTGGTTGGACGGGGCGGTGCGTGCTGCCAAGGGCAGTGGTTTGGCGCTGGTACCTCTGCGTGTCTGCGGGAACAGGTAACCGTGGCTCCGGGCTTTGAGGGAGGAGTTAGGAACTGCGACCCTCGGGAGAAGCAGATTGACTTCTGAGAGAGTTCTATGGCGCCGCGATAGCGGCTGTGCTTGGCGTTTGGCCCCTGGGCCAGGCCCTGTGAGTCCTCTGGAACGGGGCGTGGGCTGGAGCCGGGGTTGAGGCAGCCGCTTGGTGACACGGCAGCTGGAGAGTGGCCTTTTGTCAGACCCTTGGAGCGCTGGGGGTGGAGTGGCCTCGGGTGGCCTTGCTGAGGACCGAGACCTTGGAAGGATCACTGTTGTCGCTGACCATCCGCCCAAAGCTGAGGTTTTATCTCCTCTGGTTTTAATCTCCTAGGGGCGGGCGGGGTTGCGGGCGGGTAGAGTGGTCAAGACGGGTGGAATCAGGCAGTGAGCAGTTTCCTAAATTCTTAAAATTAGCTAATAACTGATACTAGTCCAGGCCTACCTAGAAGCAATTTCCGTGCTCCATCACGTTTAGCTATTACTTTTTCAGGGTCTGCGTTTCCAGTGTGCTTTAAGTTCATTCGCAGTTCGCTACTAAAGGGTTATTAATTATACCATGAAATACTTAGCAACCACTGTGCTGGATGCTGAGGACATACCCGTAATGGTGAGCAAAAACCACCAGTCATGATTCCCACTGGGCTGGAACTTACAGCCTGTTGGGGAGATAGACCTCCAGCTGTCAAATGCATGTGCAAATTATGACGGGAGACACCTGGGGCTATGAGACTAAAATAGGGAGAATCTGATTAAGAAGGAGAAGCCTTCCTTAAATAAGTCTCTTTGAAGTTGAGATGCCAACAATGAGAAATTAACTGGGAAAAGGCAAAAAGGGAGAATAGTTCATCAGCTTACCTGGCAAGTGAAGAGCATGTTGAAAGGTCCAGTGGCTGGAGCCTTAAACCCGAAGGCCAGTGAGATTTAAGGTACTTAAGACCTTTACAGTTCCTGCTGGGAAATGGAATCTGACCTTCTTTGTGCTACCTCTGTATCCAATATAGCCTTCCTGTGTATTTATATTGAATAAATGAATGACTGGTGATGGTGACACAGCCTTTAATAGTCCCAGCGTCCATAGGGCCTAACAGCAATATATTGGATCCTTTTACATCATACTGCAGTTATTTCTGTGACTATCTCCCTATTAAGGGCATGGACTCTCTTTCATCTTGGTTCCCAGCATACAGTATGTATTCGATACGTTGAATGAATAAACAAAGATGGAAAATTCATGTGTCTTTTGGAATGGAACTGCTTATTTTCCTCAGGTAACACATTTAGAGGAGGAGCAATGAACATTCTGAAACAGCTATGATGTTGCTGCTCAGTCAGAATTAGCACCGTACGTTCATTGTTGCCACCATGATTAATATTCATTGAGAGCCATGATGAGAAGGGTCGAGGAAGAAAGTGGTGTAACAAACTTTGTAGAAACCGTAGCCTTGACTCCTTAGCGTGAACAGAAAGTCCTCAGCTGTGGGGATTTTAGTCAGCTCCTTGGCTCTGTCTGCCAGTACTTCACCATCTGTTTGCCCAAAGGGCTTTTTGAGTAATGAGTTGATTAAGTTGTGAATAAATCAATTGAAATTGTGATTAAACATAAATCTAAGAGTCTAAGAGTCACAGTCTCATCATGTTCACTGTGTACATCTTTCTTTGTATCTTCCTCCTAGGAAGGAAGAAAACTTTGAGCTAAGTGATGTAAAGTAATAGTATCCAATTTGTTCCAGGTTACAGTTTGCTTCCAAATACAGGATGGCTTTTGGCCTTACACCCCAGGTGGCGTAGGCAGAGTAGATCTTACTTTTTTACAAAAAAGGAAACAAATTTAGGACAAAGTGCCTTTTTATTTAATTGTTTAAAAAATTTTTTGGCCATGCTGTGAGGCATGTGGGATCTCAGTTCCCCAGCCAGGGATCGAACCCACGACCCATGCATTGGAAGTGCGGAGTCTTAACCACTGGACCACCAGGGAAGTCCCAAAGTGACTGTTTTTTTAAAATCTATTTATTTATTTATTTGTTTGTTTATTTTTATTTTTGTCTGCGTTGGGTCTTCATTGCCGCATGCCAGCTCTCTCTAGTTGAGGCGAGCGGGCGCTACTCTCCGTTGCGGTGTGCGGACCTCTCATCGCGGTGGGCCCTCCTGCTGCGGAGCATGGGCTTTAGGCGCACAGGCTTCAGTAGTTGTGGCTCGCGGGCTCTAGAGCGCAGGCTCAGCAGTTGTGGCGCATGGGCTTAGTTGCTCGGCAGCACGTGGCATCCTCCCGGACCAGGGCTCGAACCCGTGTCCCCTGCATTGGCAGGCGGATTCTTAACCACTGCACCACCAGGGAAGTCCTCAAAGTGACTTTTTAAAGGTTAGAGCTAGGTCTAGAATTCTAGAGACTTTTAGATAATGTTGTGAATGAGATGGTTCCTATTTTTCTAGACACCCAGTGCTACATGGCACTACAACTCCATGCCAGTGATTGGTACCCTCTACCAAGGCCTGTCACTTCTCTCTAACCTGCCTGTCAGAGAAGCCGTGTAATATATGTGAAAGAGCTTTGAAACTGTAAAGCTGTTTTATTCCTAATTTCCCTCTCTTCTGATTCTCTCTCTCTTTCACTGGCTCTTGAGCTCTGCTTCCTCAGTGTGGCTACAACATCCTCACTCCCTAGCAGTCAAATAGCTGGGAAGGCAGCAGTTTAGCAGTTGGGTTCTGGAGGAGCTAAGTGGAGGCAGGGAGATTTCTGCTACTTGCAGGGCAGTTCCTTGTACAGATGGGCCCATGCCCAGGTCCACTGTTGCCTCCCCTAGATGGTTACGCCAAACCTAGAGGCCCTGGCTTTGGGGATAGTGGAACTTTGCACTGTTCTAGGCATGTGGGTTAAGGCAGAGCTGGAAGTTAAGACAGAAGCCCTTAGAGTTCATCTATTATGGCCCCCTTTTGTTGGTGAAGTAATTCCCTTAAGGACTTGGAGCTAGGACTGGAACCTGGGTCTCCTGAGCCTCCCTCGTCTCCAGGGGGCTCCTCTGCTAGACTGAGCTGTGAGGTTTTATTCCCATTTCTTTTTTTTTTTAATTTTAATTTATTTATTTATTTTTGGCTGTGTTGTGTCTTCGTTGCGGTGTGCTGGCTTCTTACTGCGGTGGCTTCTCTTGTTGCAGAGCTCGGGCTCTAGGCGCGCGGACTTCAGTAGTTGTAGCACAAGGGCTCGGCTGCTCCGTGGCATGTGGGATCCTCCCGGACCAGGGCTCGAACCCGTGTCCCCTGCATTGGCAGGCGGACTCTCAACCACTGTGCCACCAGGGAAGCCCTATTCCCATTTCTTAATTCCTGACCTAGGGCTTGGAACAGCGGACACTCCATACATTTTTGCAGTGAATGAATGCATGAAGAAACCACCTTCTCCGCTTAATGTGTTGGTGTATTGAACAGATTGAGGTTGGCCCGGGAAGGAAGAGCATGTGGGGTTGCTGTCTGCTACTGCAGCAAGTTTTGCTTCGATGATGACTTTAGCCTTGGACATTACAACATAGAGGTTTTAGGATCAAACAGCTTACCCGTGTCCTGCTTTCACATGGCCTGAGAAGCTAGGAGTCTTGTGTAATGTTTACTTATCTTAGTTACAGTTCCCCTAATTTTCTTTCATTTTTCCTTTGGTTAGTTCCGTAGGGTTATTTTCGAGATGGACTCAACCCTAACAGCAAGTGAAATCCGGCAGCGTTTTATAGATTTCTTCAAGAGAAATGAACACACCTATGTTCACTCATCTGCCACCATCCCTTTGGATGATCCCACTTTGCTCTTTGCCAACGCAGGCATGAACCAGGTAAGGGTGTTTTCCCTTCCCCTTGGCTTTTTTGTCCACAGAGGCAGCAAAGCAGCCCTGGAGTCAGTCAGAATCCCAGTTCTGTCCTTCCTGTGTGATCTTGCAGAGTCTACTTGATGTCGTTGAACCTCTGTTTCTTTGTCTGTGAAATGAGGAATAATGATAGTGCCTGCCTTTAGGTTGTAGTGAGGAGTAAATAAAATAATGCATTTAAAATGTTTAGCACAGTATTTGAAGTAGGTACTAGAATATTAACTATCATTATTTTTAATTATGATGAGAGACCCCGATACTCATGGATTAAACTTGTATGCCTCTCAAGAAAAATACAGCCTACATCTAGTCTGTAAAGTTTTGCCTTTTTTTTTTTTCTCCTAAGGAAATAGCTGTGCTTTATTAAAATCAGAGGCTGGGTTAATCTTGCTGAGCCATGAAGAGACTTGTTAACTCAGCTGTTGTGGTTGTCCTTCATCTTTTCATTGTCCTTGTTTTTTTCTTTATAAAATGTCAGTTCTTCAGGATTCTTTTAAGGCTTTGCTTTCATTCCCATTCTAGGCCATGCACAGTCTTATTTTTTTCTTTAATTAATTAATTAATGTATTTATTTATTTATTTTTGGCTGCGTTGGGTCTTCGTTGCTGCGCACAGGCTTTCTCTAGTTGTGGCGAGCACGGGCTTCTCATTGCGGTGGCTTCTCTTGTTGCGGAGCACGGGCTCTAGGCGTGCGACTTCAGTAGTTGTGGCACGTGGGCTTCAATAGTTGTGGCTCACGGGCTCTAGAGCACAGGCTCAGTAGTTGTGGTGCATGGGCTTAGTTGCTCCGCAGCACGTGGGATCTTCCCGCACCAGGGCTCGAACCTGTGTCCCCTGCATTGGCAGGCGGATTCTCAACCACTGCGCCACCAGGGAAGTCCCATGCACAGTCTTATTGATTTTTTTTCTTTTTTTAAACTTCTTTCTTGAAGCTACTGCCACGAATGCCAATTCAGATCTACTGCTGATGAAACTTTATTAGTAGGATTTGTGTTTGGGGCAATTGAACTATAAAAGATTTAAAAGTTTTATTTTTGGAGATAAGCATTTTCTCATGAAGTAATGAGAGCATCACAAGTTTATAAAGGTGTTTAAAAGGAGTTTTTCAGTATACCTGTGACATTGAAAACTATTTAATTGGCTGGAAGTGGATTCAGGTTAGATGGGGCCCTCAGGACTTTCCTTTGGAGGTTCTCTGGGTGACTGCTTAGCCCGGTGGACCCACCAGCCCTTAAGATGCCCCTCACTGTGGGATAAGTTGACATTTTCTGTTCTCTCAGGTCTCTTTTCTGGCATGGAAAACTAGAGGCACTGGGAACATTTTCCACCTGTATTACATGAACCATGAAATTATAAAAGTGTTTTCAGTTGTGTGAGTCCCATGCATACATCTGGAATTGAGGGCACTAATTTTAGGTGGACTCTTTCAAGGTTGCAAGTTTTCTGGAACACTGGAACAGTTTTATTCTACTCAGGCATACCTAGGCTTTGTCTTCTCCCACATGAACTGAACGTACTTGGCAGAAGGACCATGGAGTCCAAGATTTATAAACATTCTCTGAATAACAGTAACTAGTAGCCTGCCTGTAGCACCTCCTATACGCCAGGCATTGCTCTGTGTCTTTTGTATATTAACTCATTTAATCCTCACTCTGTGCCATCCTACTGAGGCACTGAAGGCTCAAGTAAACTGCCCAAGCTCACAAAGCTGGTAAATGCTGGAGCATGGATTTGAACCCAGGCAGTCATTTGCTTATGTGCTCTATGCTTCTTAATCAGAAATACCTTGTGTTTTTTTTTTGTTTTGCTTTGTTTGTTTTTACATTTTGAATTAGTATTTATTGAGCATCTGTTCTTTTCAGGTACTCTTCTAGGTGCTGGATAATAGCTAAGTAAGATAGTTTCTGCTTTTAAGGAGTTTACGGTCTAGCGCAAGACTGTACAATGTACTTTCTGCAATGATGGTAATTCTATATCTAATCACACACCAGCCATGTGTGATTATGGAGCTAGTGTGACTTAGTGTGATCAAGTGGTGCTAATTTTACTCCCTATCACCTTTACTACCAAGCCAGCACATTGGTTTTAGAATATGTTCTTCCAGAAAGATGGTATAAGCCCTGACTGCAGAGACTTGAGAGGAAATACAGGTTTCACTGCATCAACCTTGACTGTTATCCCAGATCTGGCAGGGCTTTCTTTTGTGCAGTTGGTGTTACTGGCAGTGGTGGAGACGGTTGGAGAACTAGGACCAGGGAGGAGTTGCTCCAAGACAGCCTGCCTCTGCTGCAGCCCACAGGGCCACCTGCCTCTGATAAGTTTCTGTATTGCGGGGTAATCAAATCCGGAAATGAATAGTCTATGTATAGTCTATGTGTGTTCTCTTTCTGCCAGCCTGTAACCACCTGATATATCTGCAGCTCTTTAAAAGTTGAAATGTTCCCTTTCTTTTTTAGTTCAAACCCATCTTTCTGAATACTGTTGACCCATCTCACCCTATGGCAAAGCTGAGCAGAGCTGCCAATACCCAGAAATGCATCCGGGCTGGGGGCAAACACAATGACCTGGACGATGTGGGCAAGGATGTCTATCATCACACCTTCTTTGAGATGTTGGGCTCCTGGTCTTTTGGCGATTACTTCAAGGTAAGTTCAAAGAGGAGATCTCTGAGCAAAGATCAAAGGGATTTTGAGCAAAACAGTCATTTCTACTGAGGGAAATGGGTTCTAACTTTGATGGTTTCATGATACAAAATATCATGTAGGAGATTCAGAAGTGAAGGACATTTATCAATTCTAAGACTTCTTGGAAGCAGTACCTGTAATTTTATGATTTCAGTTTACATGTGGATTTCTTGTATGAATTTGACTGTTTATGGTGAAGATACTGTATTGGACCTCTCTTACTCTTATTAAATAGATTCTGGTTTGGTCATATTCCACATCTTTTTGATCGTTTTGTAGGAATTGGCATGTAAGATGGCTCTAGAACTTCTCACCCAAGAGTTTGGCATTCCAGTTGAAAGACTCTACGTTACTTACTTTGGGGGGGATGAAGCAGCCGGCTTAGAACCAGACCTGGAGTGCAAACAGATCTGGCACAGCTTGGGGTAAGAATGTAGCTCGCATGTGGAGAGTATGAGTATGGAGGAATAAAATGGTTTCTACACTCAGTGCCAGAGTGGGATCTTAGGACTTGGGGTGCATTGCCATTTCCCATTTCGGGGTGTGTATGTGGAGGTGGAGGTGACTGGGAGTAATTATCCTTTGGTGCGTCCTTTGCTTCTTAGCAGGTTTACTTGATCATTCTGTCCTTGAAAGCCAACATAAAGAATCTCGTTTTTTGTTTGTTTGTTTGTTTTGCGGTACGCGGGTCTCTCACTTTTGTGGCCTCTCCCGTTGCGGAGCACAGGCTCTGGATGCGCAGGCTCAGCAGCCATGGCTCACGGGCCCAGCCGCTCCGCGGCATGTGGGATCTTCCCCAACCGGGGCACGAACCCGTGTCCCCTGCATCGGCAGGCGGACTCTCAACCACTGTGCCACCAGGGAAGCTCTCTCATTTTTTTTTGCTTTTTATATATTTTTAGAAATTGTACATAGAGTGCATATGTTGTGAAATTTCAAACTATATGGAAATGTGAAAAATAGGAAATGGAAGATCCCTAACATTAGTCCTTGTTAATAGTTTGATACCCCATATAGAGTCTTTCAGGCCTTTTTTCATATTTCTGTAGCCCTGTATGTATGTGTGTGTCTTTTTCAACAGAGTGTATTGATATGAAACAGTTTATTTCTTATAGAAATGTAATGGCGTCAAACAGGTCTAGGACAAAGGAAGTTGTGGGGGGGTTTTTTGTTTTGTTTTTTTTTTTTGCAGTACGCAGACCTCCCACTGTTGTGGCCTCTCCAGTTGCGGAGCACAGGCTCCGGACGCGCAGGCTCAGCAGCCATGGCTCAGGGGCCCAGCCACTCCGCGGCATGTGGGATCTTCCCGGACCGGGGCACGAACCCGTGTCCCCTGCATCGGCAGGCAGACTCTCAACCACTGCACCACCAGGGAAGCCCTGTGGGTTGTTTTTTTTTAATGTAATATGATTCTAATATAAAATCACATAGCATAAAAGGTAACATGATAGATGAGCGATATGTGTTCTGGGCTTAGAACATAATAGAATTTATGAAGCTCTGTATCAAGAGGAATCTGATTGTGCAGTGATGTTCCCCTGTAGATAACAAGAATGCCCATGATGTCCTTGTCTCATTTTCTTGTTCTTTTTACTTAAACTCTCTTGTCGTTTAGTGCGTAGCTTTTTATATACTTAAGCACTGCTAATTCTCCTTTATTTTTAATCTTTTTTTAAAATTACTTTTACTCAGGGTATATTATTCCGATCCAACTTCCCCTTGTACTTGGTCTGAAGTCCCTCTTTGGTTAGACTCTATAGTCTAAATGTACTTGGATGTTTTGAGTAGTAACACATGTGAAACTTAAAATACTAATCTTGACTTTTTGAATCCTGTTTTACTTGGCTTGTGTATATCTGTACTTTGTTTTCAAGCAAGCATAATCTTTTTTGAGTGCTCTGTTATCTAGCAACTCTCAGCAGAGTCAATATTTTAGAAATGTTTTAACCTTAAATTCTTTTTGGTATCATTTTAAGGTAAAAGACAGATGACTAAATTGGGGCATAGAGAGGTGACTTTAAATGATCAGCTGCTTTTTTTCAACACTTATACTGTCATAATATAATTGTTTTCATTTATAAAAATGAAGGAGCATTTGCAAAGAAATGTGCAAAGAAATTTGTTTAAATTCTGGTCGGGAATTCCCTGGCGGTCCAGTGGTTAGGACTACGCACTTCCACTGCAGGGGACACGGGTTCCATCCCTGATCAGGGAACTAAGATCCCACGAGCCGGGCAGCCGATAGATAGATAGATAGATAGACAGACAGACAGACAGGTAGATAAATTCTGGTCATATTCAGCAAAAACGTTTTCATTTTTATGTGTTCCTGTCTAGGCTTTATCTATATCTTTGCATGTTTTTATTTATTTATGATCACAGCAATGTGCATTTTGTATTCTGTAGTAGTCACTCTTGAAAAGAATCATGTTCTGCTTCTTTATCAGGATTTGAATGCAGACTCAGCACTAGTAATTGCCAAAGAGTGAGCCTTCTTTCTAGAAATGCATAAGGATCTCCTTTTCTGGTGGATGCAAGTCTGTGCAGAATCCTGCCACTAGCTATAAATGGGCTTATCTTCCTGCTCTCTGCAGGCTGGATGACAGCAAAATCCTCCCAGGCAACATGAAGGATAACTTCTGGGAGATGGGTGACACGGGCCCTTGTGGTCCCTGCAGTGAGATCCACTATGACCGGATTGGTGGTCGGGATGCGGCGCACCTCGTCAACCAGGATGACCCCAATGTGCTAGAGATCTGGAACCTCGTGTTCATCCAGTATAACAGGTGGCCTTGGGGTCCCGATCTGTTCCTGCTAAGAGCAGCACGTTTCCTCAAGCTGCGTAGAGCGAGAGGAGCTCAGAGCTCATGGCTGTCTTCTCATCCTCGTCTTTGGGGACAGTGGGGCAGTGCTAAAGGCATCATGGGATCTTGTGGACATTTGTTCAATTTTATTTCTCAGGTTTTCCCTCTGATCTCTGGGACAGGGCTGGGCCTATTCTTTTATAAACTAGTTTTATTCCACATACTACCTGCTTAAGGGCTATTCCTATAATGTCATTTTTGCTATAATTTGAACTGCTGTTTTAAAGCTCATTTCCTTGAAGCTTGCCTCACTCTTTAATGAACCCCAGAGTATTTCTTCCCTTTCTCCCTTCACTCCCCACCTCCCACCAAAACAGGCAGAGACAAATGGCAAATAGTCACAGCCTGCAAACTGCAAAGTGATTTCTACCTAGCAGGGAGAGGTGGCAGCCTGAGTCCATGTTTCATCCTCCTCTTTCTCTGGATCTTGCAGGGAAACCGATGGCATTCTGAAACCTCTTCCCAAGAAAAGCATTGACACAGGGATGGGCCTGGAGCGACTAGTGTCTGTGCTGCAGAATAAAATGTCCAACTATGACACTGACCTTTTTGTCCCTTACTTTGAAGCCATTCAGAAGGTACTGGTCCTATTGCAGACTTCTGTGGAGGTTTCCAGGCTGGACCCTTAGTACTGTCAAAGATAAAACAATCATATGCTTTGCCGGGTGAGGGTACCTGTGACCATCTACCAACTTCCCTGTTAATAACACAGGGGTCTAAGCACAAGGCACTGTATTTTATTGTGTGCAGGGGCCTAGCTGGAGGCTCTTCACTCTTGCTCCTGTTACCTTTCTTGGGGTTTAGGATCTGGCAAGAGGGTCATCCTTTCGCTTTATGCCCCGTCAGTCCTGTCTGAACCTCCTAGGGTGAGGCAACACTAGAAAGGCTGCTTCCTGACAAGCTGCCTCCTGGTTTTTATTTGTAGGGCACAGGTGCTCGGCCGTACACTGGGAAGGTTGGTGCTGACGATGCTGATGGGATTGACATGGCCTACCGGGTGCTGGCCGACCACGCTCGGACCATCACCGTGGCCCTGGCTGATGGTGGCCGACCTGACAACACAGGGCGGGGGTAAGTGTATTTACACTTGGGGCAGGGTTAGGACTGACGCTGTTGAGTTTTATGGCTCTCTGTGGAACTTAACACATACTTCATTATTGTTTGTCTTCTAGGTAGTTGGAGGGATCCTTTTATTTTTTTTAGGGATAAAGGGAGTTTCAGCTCACTTTGAAGAGTTCACTATATTAAATTTCTGCTGCCAAATACAAGATGATAAGGATTGTATTTAGGGTTGTCTTATAAGATATTGGCAGGGGCAGGGGAGATACTGGTGAACCCCAGGCAACTTCATTACTGACAGCCAGGACCTGGGATTGGATTGTGGGCATCAAGTTGGCTGTCTGGTCTGTACTTCTTGCCTTCATCTCTGGCTCAGCAGAACAAGCTTGGAAAATAAACCAAGGTTACCCTAGGTTATCCTTGATGCATCTTTGTGGATATATTACTGAGTTTACTGGAATTAATGTTAATGACCTTGGGGGAATGCAAAAAAAAAGAAAAAGAAAAAGGAAAAGCAGGCTTAGGATAAAAGAAAGAATCTGAAAGAGAAAGACAAAAAATTGGTCATGTTGCTTGGGTAGAATTCCAAAGAACCCACTACCAAACGCTCGACTGGGAATGTTGTCTATCCGGAAACTGGGTTCTGCCTCTTATAGGTATGTGTTGAGACGGATTCTCCGCCGGGCTGTTCGATACTCCCATGAGAAACTCAACGCCAGCAGGGGTTTCTTTGCTACATTAGCAGATGTTGTCGTGCAGTCCCTGGTAGGTGTATTTCCTGTTCACCTCTTCTGTACTGAAGCACATACCTTAAAAGGTGTAGAGTGGGAGATATCACACTGTTAATGATAATTTTTAGAGGAGTCATAGTATAGGCCCTGCCTTCATTGGGCTCATATCTGTGTCTCCCGTTTACCAGGGAGATGCATTTCCTGAGCTAAAGAAGGACCCAGACTTGGTGAAGGACATCATTAATGAAGAAGAAGTGCAGTTTCTCAAGACGCTCAGCAGAGGGCGTCGCATCCTAGACAGGAAAATTCAGAGCCTGGGAGACAGCAAAACCATTCCCGGTAAGGACCGGTTTGTTCCTTTCTTCAATAGGCTGGTTCATCTTTCTGGAAGAGGCAAGCCCTTTCTCACAAACTGACAGTGGACTCCTGTGTCTCCAAAGGCTGAGCATAGCTTGGTTAGACTGCTTTTGGTGTAAAATGGGGTTTATAGTAAGATTATAAAAGTAACATATTATTGTGGCAAAGTATTCTAACAGTACAGAAGTAAAAAGTGAAAATCCTCTTTCCCAAACTTATTTCTCAGAAGTCACAACTCTTTGGGGTTTGTTGTATAACTATTCAGAACTTTTCTATATTTGCATACAAATGTACATAGGGGTGTGTGCACGTGCGCAAGCAAAAAATGGGAACGAGTAGTATATAGTGTTTTACAACTTTAATTTTTTACCAGACAGGAAAATTAATTCCAGAAGTTTTTACTTTTTATGGAAGTATAATATAATGTTCAAGGTGAAAGCCTGATGAATTTCCACAAACTGAACATACTTGTGTTCAGATTAAGAAACAGAACTTTTCCAGGGACCTCCTGTGCTTCCCCCAGGTTGACTGCAAAAGATTTGATGGATTTTCTGACAAATACACAGAACCATTACTAACTTGCCTGACTCTTTAATCCCTCCTGTCACTGCCAGTGTCCTCCTGGAAAGGGGTTGGGATGGAAAGGAAGGGGGGCCATCCTTGTCATTCTTATGTGATTCCTTTGTGCTGTGTAGGGGACACTGCTTGGCTCCTCTATGACACCTATGGGTTTCCAGTGGATCTTACTGGACTGATTGCTGAAGAGAAGGGCCTGGTGGTAGATATGGATGGCTTTGAAGAGGAGAGGAAGCTGGCTCAGGTAAAGCATTTGAGGAGTGAGCAAGAAACTCAGCCCCAATCAAGGCAGGACTTGGCTGCAAGGCAAGAAAGAGTTTCCTTCCATTAAAGTCTTTGAAATTCTGTTTTTCCCAAGACCAGTGAGTCTTAAGTGGGGGCAGTTTGCCTCCCTTACCCCAGGGGATATTTGGCAGTAGCGTATAAAGGTAGTTTTTGGTTTTCACAGCTGGGGATGGATGCTACTGGCCTGTGGTGGGTAGACGCCAGGAGTGCTGCTCAACCTCCTTCAGGGGACAGCCTCCCAGAACAAGAGTTACCTGGCCCCAAATGTCAGTAGTGCTGAGAGCCAAAAACTCTGTTCTAGAGCTTTACATTGGGCATAGTTTAGCAATTTCAAGTCCTTCAGAGTTCTTTTTCTTTGACATTAAGGTAACTTATGCTTATTTCTCTTACTGGCAGCTAAAATCACAGGGCAAGGGAGCTGGTGGGGAAGACCTCATTATGCTGGACATTTATGCTATTGAAGAGCTCCGGGAAAAGGGTCTGGAGGCAACAGATGATTCCCCAAAGTATAATTACCATTCGGACTCCAGTGGGAGCTACGGTATGTTAGTGTGCTCATCTCGGGTGGTTTTCAAGCAATGAGTCTCAAGATTAGGAACCCAGGATATCCATGGTAGCCTTGCCTGCAGTGCTGTGTAGTCATGCTGTGTAATTTTATACTCAGAGAGACCCTTGGTGATTGACTTTCTATTTATTTTGGAATAATTATAGATTCACAGGAAGTTGTTAAAAAAAAAGAAATTTACCAGGAGATTCCTTGTACCTTATACCTGGTTTTCCCTAATTGCAACATCTTGCAGGAAACAAGGAAAATGACATTGATTGATAAAATTCACAGTGGCTGTTGAATTTTGCATGGGGATAGTAGCATTCTAAAGTTAAGACAGCTCAAAAGAAATATACTGGTGCTACATGTTTTTGCTTTTTTTGCTCCAGCAGAGATACCTAAATCTGTGTAAGGAAGCCCACAAAAGGAATACACTCCTTATGAATTGACCTTGGAGTAGTTATTATAATAGTAATAGTTATTACTATTCTTAAATACCTGCTAATCAAATTCATCAGGTTTCTGTTCAGTAGCTCACAGTTAAGGTGACCATCTGTCCCATTTTCCCAGAATTGTCCCAGTGTTGACACTGAAATTGTCCCAGTGTTTCCTCACACCTTGGGAAATCCCCTGGTCCCAAGCAAACTGGGACAGTTGGTCACCCCTACTGAGTATTATATTCTCCATTAGAAAACCAGCATGTTAAGCCCTTTTGTGGAGTCTAATAGGCTTCTTCCAAGATGAAATTAGACAATTAGGACCTAAGGAGAGTTTGAGAAATAGAATCTGATAAAAGCCGGCTAAGAGTGTGTGAATGAAGTCATCAACCGTGTTTTCCCCTTGTATGCAGTGTTTGAGAGTGCGGTGGCTACAGTGATGGCTCTGCGCAGGGACAAGATGTTTGTGGAGGAAGTGTCCACGGGCCAGGAGTGTGGAGTGGTGCTGGACAAGACCTGTTTCTATGCCGAGCAAGGAGGGCAGATCTACGACGAAGGCTACCTGGTGAAGGTTGATGACAGCAGCGAAGACGTGAGCCAACAGTTCTTCCTCATTAGTGGGGAGCGGGGGCCCAGCAAAGGGCCGGGCCTGGGCCCCGGGCAGCTGCTCTGGCTCCTCGGGGCTCCCAGCCCTGAGGGGCAGGCACCACCGATCTTCGGGTCGTGTTCTGTGGTCAGTGTTTCTGAAGCCGAGGGAGCTGCTTCTTGTACTGTGTTGCTTTCATCGCCGTTAGGTCCCCTTGTAGCAGGATCCTTGCAGCCAGGCTGCTTAGGTTGATCCCTGGTTCCTCCAGGCTTTCCCTGTAAATAAGGAGAGATAGCTCTCTGGAGGGCAGACATCCTTGTAGAAGACGTGGCCTGTAGCTCAGCCACTGCTGTCTCTGCCGTCAAGCCTCGGGCTTGAACTTCCTACAATGGCTTTAATTCTCTAAGATGCTCCTTAATGAAGAGTGTGTGTGTGTCTGTGTCTGTGTATATATACACATGTATTACATATTTAAAGTGTTGTGTGTTTGTAATGATAAATATTTATGTGGTGGTCCATATATATATGTATGTATGTATATATAATGGTATTAATGGTATGTGTGTATAGTACATAAAGGGAGAATTCATATTTATGTCCATTTATATATATTTATGTATATACATATATACACACATATGTATTTGGATTTTTGTATGTATTGGTCTCCTCCTTGACTCCTCTTAGAAAACTGAGTTTACGGTGAAGAACGCTCAGGTCCGAGGAGGGTATGTCCTGCACATAGGAACAATCTATGGCAGCCTGAAAGTGGGGGATCAGGTCCGGCTGTTTATTGATGAGGTGAGTTTGAGTTGCTTTAGGCTGGTTAGTAATCATCTCTCCTTCCCCTTTTAAAAAAAATGTCAGCTTTATTGAGGCCTACCTGGCATGTAGAATTACAAGGGTTGTTTAAAAGTGTACGTCATCGTGATTTGATGCAGGTTGTGAAAGGAATTCATCTCCTCCTCTGGCTTTAAATTGGCCCATCGTTACTGTCCCTCCTAAGTGAAATTATAAGTAGCTGATTGCGTGTAAGGCGCAGAAGTAAATTTTGAGGGATGTCACTGAGAGCTAAATCTGTTCCCAAGTTAGACCACAGTGATTTCAGTTGAGATCCTAGAGCTTCATTTTCACGGATTGCCTTTCTCCAGCTTAACCTCAAATACTTCTTCAGGAGCCAAGGATCCTGTGTTAAGAAACAGGTTCTGCTGCACGTGCCAGAGCTCCAAAATAATAGTAGCATAAAACAAGACGGAAGTGTGTTTCTCACCTGAAAGTCTGAGCTGATGCAGAGGCCCTCCCCACAAAGTCACAGGACCTTGCTCTTCCTTGCTTTTGTTCCACCATCACTCCTGGGGTGTTGCCCTTGCTTTCATGGTCCAAGAAGGTAGCTGTGAGATCCATTTTCTAGGCCAGGGGTTGGTGGACTTTTTTTGTGAAGTGCCAGATAGTAAATATTTTTGGTTTTCTGAACCGTACTGTCTCCATCACAGCTACTTGACTCTGTCGTTGTGGCACAAAAGCACCGTAGGCAATACGTAAACACACGGGTGTGGCTATGTTCCAATAAACCTAGATATAAAAATGGATTGCAGGACGGGTTCGGCCCACAGGCCATAACTTCCCAACTCCTGTTCTAGACAGTGGGAAAGAGGAAAGGGAGGGTATGTTCCTTTAAGTGTACACATCACTTCTGCTCACAGCCCACTGACCAGAATTTAGTTACATGGCCACAGTTAGCGGCAAGGGAAGCTGTAGGCTTTATTCTGGGCAGCCATGGGTCCAGCTAAAAACTCTAGTACTTGGGAAGAAAGGGAGAGCAGGTACTGGGGGCCGACCAGCAGTCCGCTGCAGACCTCTCCACCAGCCTGCTCTGCCCTTTATAGCCCCGACGGAGGCCTGTCATGAGCAACCACACAGCCACCCACATCCTGAACTTCGCCCTGCGTTCCGTGCTTGGGGAGGCTGACCAGAGAGGCTCCCTGGTTGCTCCTGACCGCCTTCGGTTTGACTTCACCGCCAAGGGAGCCATGTCCACCCAACAGATCAAGAAGGCCGAGGAGATTGCAAACGAGATGATTGAAGCAGCCAAGGTAGGTTGCGTTACGTGAGCTCTTGGGTCATGTACTCCACTCCTTCCTGCACCATTGCTTTCTATGTACGGAGCCGCCTCTGCCCAGATGCTCTCACTCTGTCGATCCATAGTCTGTCCTGTGAACACGTGTTCAAAGCAGTGATTCTTAACTGTGCTGGGTAGGGGGCAGTGCTGGTGTTCAGTGGGGGGCCTCAGGGAGGTCTTTGGTCCACCCCTTCCTTAGGACAACCAGAGCTCTTTTAGTTAAATCTGCTTTACATATAGCACATCCATTTAAGATTTGGTTCACAGTTTAACAAAGTAGTTGGAAATTCCTATTTTGAGCCCCTTGACTTTACACATGGGGCTTTATTTTGGGAGGCTCAGGGCACATGATGGGCAGAGCTGAGATCAGAAACCCAGAGCCCTGCCTGCAAGACTGCACTCTCCCTGCTGCTTCCTACCGCACCTTCAGAGAAGATCTTTTCCCAGCATTTTTTCCTATCTTCTTTCCATGGCAGCCCGTCTACACCCAGGATTGTCCTCTGGCAGCAGCTAAAGCCATCCAGGGCCTGCGGGCTGTGTTTGATGAGACCTATCCTGACCCTGTGCGAGTAGTCTCTATTGGGGTCCCGGTGTCTGAGCTGTTGGATGACCCCTCCGGTCCTGCTGGCTCGCTCACTTCTGTTGAGTTCTGTGGGGGAACGTGAGTACCTCACGGGGAGCAGTGGGTGGACCTGCCTTTTGTTAATTTGCGTTACCCTCGGAGGGTGTGGGTAATAGGCTAGACCAGCTCTCATTTGTCTAAGGTTGAAACAGAGTCCTCAGAAATGCAGTTGCCAAACAGCATTCCCAGGAATCAGCATCTGCATGCTCCCATCAGACCCCTCAGTGTCTGACGTTGACATTTACTGGGTGTGTGATGAAATGTTCTTCCAAGGAGGGAAGGTGAAAAATGTCATCTTAACACTTAGAGCTGCTTGCTCTCGTTCCCTGGACGGATGATGACAGAAGGCCTGGGAATTCATGATTCAGCAGGGCCCTGGAGCTTCTGATCTGGTCCTAGCCCCTTTTCATTCCCAGGGCCTCATATAGTTCCCTTTGCAGGCTTGAGCAGCATCTGTGGAATTAACCTCATTGTCTCAGAGCCCCTGAGTCAGGCCCCACAGTAGACCCGGCTCAGTTTGGCTGTGGGCAGCCACATGTTTCTGCCAACTTGGAGTCCTCCATAGCCCTTGGGGTCTTTCTGGGACCGTCTGGTGGCCTGGGAAGTTCCTGCCTGCCAAGAAATCAGGGGGAATAAAACATTCTTAAGGCCATGATAGAGCCCATCCAGGGCCTCCTGTGAGCCTCAGGCAGGCAGAGAGCAGTTGGGTGCATGGAGGATGGGGTAGGGATCTGGGAGATCACATTCCAGGCCTCCCTCTGTCCAGTAGAATTGGGCCTTCAAATGAGTCCCACATCTGCCTTAATACCTCTCTACATGACAGTCTCTAGAGCACTGGAAACAGCTTTCAGAGACTTTACATCATCCTTGCGGAGTGGCTGAGAGTAAATGAGCATTTGAGGTTCTCTGAGCCCCTGGGGTTGTCTGAGGTGCTGTGGTAAGACTTGAGAGGGAATCCACCGATACTCTCAGGCTGTTGAGCAGGGACGGAAGGCAGCAGTGTGGTGAAGGAGACCTACCCACATTTCATGCGTGGGAAAACTGAGGTGCAGGAGCGTGGCGCCTCGCTCAGTGTCGGCCCCAGCCAGGCCTTCCCTGACTGCCTGCCCCTTCCAGGCCACAGCTGCGTTCTGAAATAAACACGAAGGGCCTTTCCTCATCATCCCCTTGAGGGAGCTTCCCTGGGAGCGACTACCACTTAGGGCTCCTGCCTGCCAGCCAAGGGCTCCTGGGTGCTGTGAGGACCATGAACTTTGCCTTCTGCCATTCAGGCATCTGCAGAATTCGAGTCACACGGGAGCTTTTGTGATTGTGAGTGAAGAAGCTATTGCCAAGGGCATCCGGAGGATTGTTGCTGTCACAGGTGCCGAAGCCCAGAAGGTGAGCAGGTCAGGCTGGTTTGTGGCTCACTTGAACAAGGCAAGCAGGGCCCAATCTGTGGATCCACAGTGCCGATGGTCACGTGGCCGCTGCGGTCAGAATCGGAGCTACAGCACTCCCTCCAGAGTGCCCTCCCGTTACCCCGCCTGGTGGAAGAAAGCCAGCACCGCACGAAACATTCTAGCTATCTTACATTTAATCTTTTAAAATATAGGTAGATTCTGCCATAAGATGTCTGTGTCGAGGAGGGTAGGCCGTAGTTTTGCTATGGCTTCTGTGCCCCCAGCACTTAACCACATCTCCCTTGGGGTATGTACCCAGTTTGAGACGCATGGAGTACGGGGACAGTTGCTCTGGGAGTGGGGACTGTAGCTCACGCCTGACGTGTGCCGAGGCTTGAGGAGTGATGATTTCATAGGTGGGAAGGGCTCCTGGCTCATGAGTTCTCTGTCACCCCCTGAACCTGAGTTCCGCTGGCCAGGTGTATGAGGAGGGTGCTCCTTTCCGGGGCATGAGGCTGCAAACACTTGCTCCTAAAGGAAGAGAAAGTTCTGGTGTTCTGGGGGTGTGTTGTTCCATAGCCTGCCATCGGTGTCTGCCACCGTTCACAGAGTCGTGAAGCTGAAAGTTGCCTGACCCACAGTTCACAACTCTGATTGTCTCCTCCCAGGCGCTCAGGAAAGCGGAGAGCTTGAAGAAATCTCTCTCTGTCGCGGAGGCCAAAGTGAAGACCCAGACTGCACCAAATAAGGACGTGCAGAGGGAGATCGCGGACCTCGGTGAGGTAGGGGCGACCTCCCTCCTCAGGTCCTGGTTCTCGGTGCAGTGGGCCTTTGGACTGACTTCTGATGTCCGGCAACCTTGCCAAGGGGGCTTCCCGGATCCTGGCCTCCGGACCCCTGGAACCAGCTGCTGCCCCCGTTGCCGACGGCAGGGCAGCCCCTTCTGAGCACTAGTGGGCACCGGTGTTGAGGGGGGTGGGAGAGGCGCGGTGGGAGCCCACTGTCTCCGGGTCTCCTGGTGTTTGTTCACATTCAGGGGCTTCCCGTTAGCCCATCATGGGCCGTGTTCACTGCCGTGGGGGGACCAGGTCTAACAGGGGGTCCCAGCTCTCTTTATTCTGTCCCTTTCTCTCCAGCCCTGCTCCTTACAACTCATGCAGTTGCTCATAAAGTGACTCATCTCAAGGCCAGTGGATTCCTTTTTGTTCTTGTGTTCTCTCTCCTTCTGGACACTGGTTGGGGAACTCTGGTGTCAGAAGCCAGAAGGGTGGGGTGGGCTCACATCCTCACTCCTCGTGGCCCAGCTCCCAGTGGAGTTCCTGTTCTGGTTCCAGGCTCTGGCCACTGCAGTCATCCCTCAGTGGCAGAAGGATGAATTCCGGGAGAATCTCAAATCCCTGAAGAAAATCATGGATGACCTAGACCGGGCTAACAAAGCCGATGTCCAGAAGCGGGTGAGTCCTGGCAGTGCAGGAGCCGGGAGGATTTACCCAGCAAAGGCTGTGCAGACTGCTCTCTGGGTTTCGGAGTCTGAGCCTTTGACCTGAGGCCTCTCCTCTGGACTCCCTTCCTTGCAGGTGCTGGAAAAGACAAAGCAGCTCATTGACAGCAGCCCCAACCAGCCCCTTGTCATCCTGGAGATGGAGAGCGGCGCCTCGGCCAAGGCAAGCCAGGGGTGGGGCTCCATGGCACCACCCTGTGCCTGTCTGCTGCTTGTCTCCTCCTCTCGGAGTCTCAGCCTTCTGGTGGCTGAAGTGGGAGCCTTGTGGCTCTGAGCAGAGTAGTTGCCTGATGGCCCACTCTCTGGGACTGAGGTTGGGCTGAGCCATGGAGAGAGCTGGTGGCTGGAGAGCTGTGGCTCCTCGAGGTGGAAGGCGAAGCTCCGAGCCAGAGCGTGGGCGAGGCCCTGTGCTTAGTCCTCCATCCAGGCTCCTGGGACCAGCACCTGCTCTTAGAAGGGGGTAAGGGGTGGGAGCTCTCTGAGGACTGAGCTCTGCAGCCCCATTGCACTTGTGGAGAGCGTGGCCCCCTTCCCCAGGGCCATGGCCTGATGCCAGGTTCTCCCCACAGGCCCTGAACGAAGCCTTGAAGCTCTTCAAGACGCATTCCCCTGAGACGTCTGCCATGCTCTTCACAGTGGATAATGAGGCTGGCAAGATCACATGCTTGTGTCAAGTCCCCCAGGTCAGAGTGCCCTGCAGTCTTGCTCACAGCAGCTCTGTGCCAGTGGCCATAGCTTTTCTCAGGGAGCTTGGTTCTTCTTACACCTGTTTGCCAAGACCCATGTGTGTTTGTGCAACCCGTTAGACGTGGCCGTTTTCCTGCTCACCTGTTTGTCACCTCCCCAGCACCCCTTCCACTCAGGCTCTCCCCTCCCTGGTGGATATGTTTAACCGTGCTGGCTTTGCTACTCGGTATGCCTCGCCCTGGCTGTCGTACCCACTGTAGGATCTCTCTTAGCTCTGGCAGCATCACCCAGGGCAGGATTGGGTGTCAGCCTCCCCCATCCTTTTTCCATCCCACCCCTCTCCTTGTCTCCCTCAATCCCGTCCTCTGTCCTGACCCCTACTTCTCCTTCCTGTCTTCTAGAATGCAGCCAACCGGGGCCTGAAAGCCAGTGAGTGGGTGCAACAGGTGTCAGGTCTGATGGATGGCAAAGGTGGTGGCAAAGATGTGTCCGCTCAGGCCACAGGCAAGAACGTGGGCTGCCTGCAGGAGGCGCTGCAGCTGGCCGCCACCTTTGCCCAGCTCCACCTGGGAGATGTGAAGAACTGAGGGGGAAGGGCGGCTTCCACGAGGAGGCATCTCCCTCGCTCCCAGATGGATCCGTCCAGCCAGGAGCGCTCCATCCCCCACAAGGATATTCTAATCTTGGGACCTTTAAACAGCCCCATCTGTCCTCCTAACCCAGCAGTAACTGGAACTTAGCCTGGGAGCCAGCCTGTGACTCAATTCCCATGTTATGCTTCTGCTCTGAGCATTTCAGTGCCATCTGTCTAGAACCACTACCCCAGGATTGTGTCTGTAGAGTTCTCTGCAGACCCAAGGCTCTGGGCCTACAGGGAGGAATCGTTTTTGCTGCAGAGAATAAAAGGACCATGTGCAATACTCGATAATGCCGTGTGATTTCTTATCTCCTCCTCCCCTTTCTCCCCCAACCCCACCCCACGGGTGCCCCCAGTGTGACAGCCCGTGGCTCCCTGGGTGTCTGTAGAATAAATGCTGTGGCTCCAGCTGGCTTCTGGTCGCAGTCCTTGCCGAGTATAGCCCCAGACCCCTGAAGTTCGGGAATAATGGCCGCTGGATTTTCCTCGACATCTGTGGAGGTGGCCCACAGAATAGAGCCCTTTGTAGGAGAATATCTTCATTTTTTAGGCCCATATCCCTTTTCCTCACTTGATGTGCAGGTTGGGTGTGAGGTCAGAGGCATTCTTTGGTATAGGAGGTGTTTAGGGTACATCAGTTGCCTCCCCCCACTCCTTTGACTGCCACGTCATTCCTGGTTCCAGGACCTCACTTGGACAGTGAGGGTGGAGACTCTGACCTGGTTCTGCGTCCATTCACCCAAGTCTGAAGACAATTGGGTTTGGTAGCAGTAGTGTACAGTACTTGGTTGTGCCCACTCTGGCTGATTTCATGTCCCCTGAGTACAGCAGGCTGGCTCTGGGGCCCTGGGTCATTCTCAGGCCTGCTGACTTTGAGGGAGGAGGAAAAGCAGGTTTATGCTGAGAGGAGAAGCAGAGGCCAGCAGTCACAAGGCCTGGGGGTGAGGAGTATGAAAAGCAGGCAGAGGGAGGGTGCTGAGGCCCTTGGCTGCAATATGTGCATGCCAGGTGAGGAGTGTTAGGGATACAAAGAGCTCACACAATCCAGAGCAGGAGAGACATAGTTCCATTCATTCACTCGACAAGCGTTTATGCCAGCCAGGGCACTGACAGTACAGGAGTGACCAAGACAGAAGGTCACTGCCCTCTTGGGCAAGGCAGTGGGGAACATGGGTAAAACAGTCACACACATAAGTGCAAAATTAAAATAATTACAGCTTCACAAGTGAAAGCAAGAAGCCCTACGCCCTGAGCGCAAAGGCTAGACGTCAGCCGAGCCGGCATAGGTCCCACTTCTGCAGGCCTGCCCGGTACGTCCGTCCATCCATCCACCGAGCTCTGGGCGTCCTTGCGGCGGCCCCAGGACTCTGCAGCGCTCGCCGTTCTCCCTCCGGGGCGGCAGGGGGCGGTGCGGGGCGGCCTGCCGCTATCCCGACAGTCCTCGCGCGAGCGCGCGGCTTTGAGCGGGCGGAAGAGCCGGCGCGCGAGGCCGGGCCGACGCGGGAAGGCGGCTCGCACGCTAGATGCCGACATGCCCGGGGACAACCGCCGCATCCGCGGGCCCGAGGAGTCGCAGCCGCCGCAGTTGTACGCGACCGACGAGGACGAGGTGCCGGCCGCTCGCGACCCGACGCGGCTCCGGCCTGTGTACGCGCGCGCCGGGCTGTTGAGCCAGGCCAAGGGCTCGGCCTACCTGGAGGCGGGAGGCACCAAGGTGCTGTGCGCGGTGTCCGGCCCACGCCAGGTAGAGGGCGGTGAGCGCGGTGGCGGCCCGGCCGGAGCGGGCGGCGAGACCCCAGCCGCGCT
>NW_006789896.1:1547090-1550244 GCF_000442215.2 Lipotes vexillifer | reverse complement strand
CAGCTCGGGGTGTCGGCGCTGCTGCTCGAGGACGGCGGCTCGGCGCTGGCCGCCGCGCTCACGGCTGCCGCGATCGCCCTGGCCGACGCGGGCATCGAGATGTACGACCTGGTGGTGGGCTGCGGCTTAAGCCGCGCGTTGGGCCCCGAGCCCACCTGGCTGCTGGACCCCACGCTGCTAGAGGAGGAACGCGCCGCCGCCGGCCTCACCGTGGCGCTTATGCCGGTGCTCAACCAGGTGGCCGGGCTGCTGGGCAGCGGGGAGGGCGGCCCGACCGAGAGCTGGGCGGAGGCCGTGCGCCTGGGTCTCGAGGGCTGCCAGCGCCTCTACCCCGTTTTGCAGCAGTGCTTAGTACGGGCCGCCCGCCGGAGGGGCGCCGCCGCGCTGCCCTGAAGCATAACCCTGAGCAAGGACGGACGCCGAGGACAGCTACTGCTGTCCCCGAAAGGACCCGCGCCGTCGGCTTGCAGACTGCGTGCTCCAAGCTGAGAACTCGGAGCACGGGACAGGATCTGGGGAGGCGTGCTCAGAACTGATGCACTGGACAGCTGTGTTGGGATGATTTTTTTAAAAAACTGTTCCATTAAAGGAACTTTTCTAAGTGAGTTGGCTCCCAGCCACGACTCAGGTGAAGAAACCTGCGAATGCAGCTTGATCCCCAAGTTGGAAAGGACTTCAGCTGGACTTACCTGGAAAGTGGAACCTGGAGCTAGTGTCTCGTAAGGGATGGACCCTATGCAGGCCAGCCAGTGACCCCCTCCTATATTATTGGGCTGCTTTTGAGAGAATGGACAAGGGGCCTGTGCTTTCCCACTTAATATCTGAGCTAAAACAAAAACTCTTTTATATCTGAAAAATTCTGTTGTTCTTGGTACAGGATTTAAGAGAGCAAGGCTCTTCCAAGCTGGGTAATGTGTTCTCGGACTCCTGGTGTCAAGGGCTTGGGACAGCATTATATGTGTCCTGGTGTCCCTCATCCAGTCTTGGCTCCTGGGAGAGGGCACTTGAACTGCCAGGAGTGAGAGTTTCTGGATGTTGGAGATGGAGTCTGGCCATTTTGTAGGGCAGAGCTGGCCTGTCTGACCACAAGGGTAGGGTCTTCCCTTTGTGGCTCCTGAGCCCTGCAGGTTTGTGCTCAGGTCTGGTTTGGAGAAAAGCGGGGCAGCTTTGTGCCCTTTCTGCCCTGGCTTGGTGTGAGCTTCTGAGCTTGTGTTTCTTGGGCCTGCTCAGCTTCTCTAGGAAGGGTTGGCCTGGGACAGCCAAAAGGCCAGAATAAGGCTTGGAGACCACACCGAGAACCCCTGATCAAGAGGAAAAAAATATAAATTTTATTTCCCCCAGTGACATAATACATATTTCCAAAGCAGATCTGAAATACATGGTATCACATCAGCAAGAAACAAGATAGAAACGACACAAAAAGGATACCCCTATTGACACCCAGACAGGACTGGGGGCTTTGAGAGGGAGAAGAGCCGCTGGAACAGTACCTGCAGTCAGAGAGGGCCGATGGTGCTCCCAGGTGGGCCCTGTCCAGCTGCCCCTTCGACGAGTGGGCCTCAGCTTTCTAAGAATGGTGAGCTGGTGCTGGGCAGTTGCAGGCCTCTTCCCTTCCCTGCCAGTCCCCAGACTGTCATCTGGAAACATGACCAAAGCTAAAGCCAGCACTCGGGGGAGGCTTCCTGGCTGCTCTGGCTGAGCCGTGCCTCCACTTCCGTTGCCCTTGCTCCAGAATGGGTTGCATGGGTGCCACTGAGAGGCCTTGGGAAAATCACTCAAGGCAAAGAAAGGAACCACTCGGGAAGGTGCCTGGAGCTGATGAGCCTGGAGGGGTTACAATCTTTTACTGGCTGTCTTCCTGGTCTGCTGCATGATTCTTCACCTGTAGGAGAAGCAGAAGCAGGACTCTAGCCCCAAGGGCTGAGAGGTGTGGAATGGCTGGGAAAGGGAGGGCCATCTGCTAACAACTCCCAGTCTCTCACCCCCACCTCCCTTTCTTGGCACCTTTGACATCTCAGTGCTACTGTAGATTCTTCCTGAGACTTGGGAACGGACCCAGGACCACCAGACAGAAGAAGGCATTTTCTCCACCTACCCCAGTCTTTTCCTAGATGTGATTCAGTCTTGGGCGGTCTAAGTGTCCCCTGGAGCCCACAGGCCAGAGCTAGACAAGTGGAGGAGCGGAAGCTCCTCACTGCCAACCCCCCAGCGGCCCCAGCCTTGCTGAGGTGGCCCTAGCAGCAGCAGGGGCTTGGCCCATCTCAGGGACCACCAACAGGAGAGGAGGAAATGGTAGGGCAGGGAACATTTGGGCCCTTTGAAGCTGCACAAAAGGCTGTTATCAGATCCAGGTTTGGATATTCTCAGTCCAGGAAGGTCAGTGTGTTCCAGCTTTCCTGGGGAGTACGGTACAATGCAAGACAGCCCAAAGACCCTGGGGTAGCAGGTGGGCAGGGGCAGGCTTACCAGATGGTTTTTGGGCAAGGGATCTGGGGCTATGGGGCACATCTGTGATATTCCTTGTACAATGCTCAAAGCCCCCTCCTCACCCACCTTCCAGGAGGAGATCTTATTTCAGCCCAGAACTGGCTCAGCTGCCCAGCTGTAGCCCCTGGTCCATTTGAGCTGACCAAGCCCGAATTAAGAGGGGAGAAAAAACAGGGCAGGGCCCCATCTTCTCCTGGCCATTGGCTGTGATGGAAGTCAGACGCCTCCCCGCAACCACCATTGTGGTCTCCCACACAAACCCAAGTCCCTCCCTTGCTCACAGAGAGGCCACAAGGAGGGTGAGAATTGGGGGGAGGCGCCAGGCCACTCACTGCCTCCTCCAGGTCTGTGTTCTGGAAGCTGTCCGCCTCTGGATGGGCCCTCTGGCCCCTGGGCTCCTGCAGGGGATCAGTGGTTCTGCATGAGGAGCCTTTACTCCCAGACCCCCTCTTCTGTTCACAGTCCTCTGTCCCTGCACAGGGAGAGTCACTGGTCAGTGGCTAGATTTGAAGGCCCCAGCTAACCCCAAAGATGCCACTTGATGCCCAGCACTGATCTAGGGAATCCAGGGCTCGAGAGGACAAGATAGGGATGGGATGGGACACTGCTGTGGCTCCACAGACAGCTGCCGAGGGGGGGGGGGGGGGGGGCAATAAACAATCTGGAA
>NW_006789896.1:1542562-1547057 GCF_000442215.2 Lipotes vexillifer | reverse complement strand
GGGGTGGTCATAGAACAATCTAGAAGGCAAAAGGGTCCTCAAGCCACAGAGACACCCAGAGGGAGTTGGGGGAAGTGAACTCCATGGAGGGCGAGGAGGAGCCCTCCACCCAGGCAAAGCCAGAGGCAGGACCCCCTGGTACCTTCAGGAATGGGAAAACCTAGAGCCTGCTAAGGATGTGGCCTGGGCCCACACCTGGGGGGACCTGACCTGAAAGCTGGTCCCTCTGCTGGTCCATGCGCTCCACACTGTCCAACAGGCGGTCCAGCTGGGCTTTGATCTGGCTCAGCTCTCCCCTGATGGAGTGCAGCTCCTCAGTCTGGACTGCTGGGAGAGGGGCCAGAGTTGGTATCAATCAGGTTCAGGAGGCAGAGGGCAGTGCTGCGAGGACTCCTGAACCCACCCTCACTGCTAAGGGCCTCTGAGTTCCCCCCAGCCCCGCAGCTGAGGGCTGTGCTCCCTCACTCACGCTTTATCTTGGGGGTCAGCTGACTGTTCCCGGGAGGCTTGTGGGGACTGAAGTTGCTCTTGACCCCCATGCCCAAGTGGGTCCTCCGGATCTTGATAGGCACACGGTTGACTAGTGGAGGGATCCTCTGGTATTCATACACCCTGTGGACAGGATGGAGAGGGAGTCAGGCCAACTAGCCCCACCTGCTTGCCCAGAGGACTGAGGGGGGCAGGACCCACCTACCTGTAGGGGAAATCTTCCCTGTACAGCTTGTAATCCAGGTCATAGTTGCTGTTGAAATAGAGATAAATGAGGAAAGAGTCATTGTCCAGGGCCAGAATCCTTGCCTCGACTCCAGTTTAATTTGGAGAAACTGATGTATGCAGCTTTTCCTTAGAATCCCAGGATTCTTCACCAGAAGAGCCCCTAGGGACTTGACCAAGGTCACTTTGGGAGACCACAGCAAACCAGCTTCCCCATAGCTGGCCTCTGTTAGGGGCACGTTCCGGGTGCCTCCAGGTGGCAGCAGGGGGCAATTGCCCACAGGCTTCTGGCCAGCCAGGTCTGGGCTGTCCAAAGGCTCCTCTGCCTGACCCAGGCACTGCTGATCTTTTTCTGGTTCTTAGTCTGGCAGAGGATGAAAGGGAAGAATTAAGTCAGGGCTCAAAGCCACGGAGAGAGCCTTTAATCCTTGCGTGGGAATCGCCAGGATGCAGGGCTCAGCACTGGCAGGGCCAGACAGTTGGGGTTAAGGGCCATGGCCAGGCCACCTTCCCTTCGCTCCAGGCCCTGGGAGACAGGCTGAGTCTGGAAGGTCCCAGGTTGTCACTGCCTGGCCTCACCCCTGCTCTCATGCACCATGCACCTCCAGGGAACTGGTGGCTAGGAGGGAAGGGAAGATGGGTGCAGAGGGACAGCTGGGTCCGGCTTGGGCAGGAAGCTCCTGTGGGGATACAGCTGCAGGCAGTTCGGGTGCAGCCTGAGGCTTCAGTTAAGGCAAGTGAGGAGTTGAGGGGGAGGAGAGGGGCTGCAAGCTGGGGGCAGTAAAGTTTCTGAAATAACTTTCTGGGACTGTACGCCCACACCGCCAGCTCAGGCCCAGCCGATGAGGGGCAAGGCCTGTGGAAGCCACCGGAGCGGGATAGGGAACATTAGGGGGGCCCCTTCCCCTTCATGCTGTGAGGTCCCCAAGCCTGTGGATGAGATTTCCGGCCACCCCCGCCCCCGCTTTCTGGCCTCAGGAAGTCTGGTGGGCGGGCCAGGAGCCGCTGGGTTGTTGATTCCGGCGGTGGGAGGCCCGTCCTTGGAGAAAGGAAAGCGGGCCAGTGAAGCGCGGGAGGGCAGGTACCCATCCCTTTGGCGCTCTGGGGTTGGGGTTGGGGTCCGGGGCACGGTGCAGGAAACAGGTAGCCCCCTGAGGGTCGGCAACGACCAAGCTGGGACAGCTGGGGGCCAGGACAGAGCTCAAGGTTACGAGTCTCAGCTGAGTCCGAGTCTCACTCCGGGAAAATTCTCGCTTGTCCGGCCCGCCTTGGGTTGGCCGTGGGGAACCCCCTCTCCCTGACTGGGTTGAAACCTCAGCACAGATCAGACAGCTGGAGGGGAGGGGAGGGGAGGGAGATGGGGAGGGGCCAGTAGCCGACCATCTGAGCTACCTCGATGAACCCTATTCTGCAACAGCATTGGTGATTCAGTGGTAGAATTCTTGCCTGCCACGTGGGAGGCTAGGGTTCAATTCCCAGCCAATGCAAGAAGCACACTTTTCTTTAAACACCTCTTCCTCACTTTTTTTCCTAAAATGACTTTTTAGAGTACCTAAAAATTAATGGTAAAGGAATGGTAATTCACTGACTGCTGAGCACAGGCTTGGGAGCTACTGGAGTTGAGACAAAGGCAGGATGAGTTTGCGGGTTAGAGGTTAGGCGGTATTCGCTGCTCCAGCTTGCTGTAGGTAGAGGGTCCCTCCCGGTCTGGGGTCATCCCTGCTCTGCCCCTGCCCCCAGTCATCAGCCAGGGCTGAGGCCTGTGCCCTGGGCGTGTGGCCTTGATCCTCTCTTCCTAAGGGGCAGTGGCCTGGTCACACAGGGTCTGCAGTCACATCTGTCCCCTGGTCTGGGCTAATGATTACAGTGCAAGCTGGGACTTCCCACAATAAGAGAAATAAAATGCACCATCAGTGTGACTCTGTGGGCCGAGGTTAAGCCACCTCCCTCAGTGTCATCAGGGGCCAAGTGGGGGGAGGTGGTGGGCGGAGGGGACCTGGGGCAATCCTTCCACCACAAACCTTTCCCTCCAGGTTGGCAAATGCCATTTTGAGACACAAGACACAAGGCCTGGACTTGACCAGTTCTCATAGAGAAGTCATCCAACAACTCAGGGGCCACTAGAACCCCATCCCTGAACCACCCCTCTTTGGGTGAATATCCAAAGGGGCCAGAGCCACAGCAACAGCCTGCTGCTGTCCAGACATGCTGCCCTAGTCCCCAGAGAAGGGTTTCATTCTCCCCACTGGAGTCCCCTAGGGACACATGGGTCTTAAGGAAGCCACCCCTGCCCCAGGCCTTGAATGCCAGGCACCCCTCTGAATGGAATCTGAGCTCCTGCAGGACAGCTGGCATCACTCCCCATTGCTTCCCTGTTCTCCCACCTGCACCTACAGGACTGGATCCGAGCCTGCTAGGCAAGGGGGTGGGGGGACATTAAATCTGGAGAAGGCAACTGGAATTGAAGAACTGAGAAAGGGTTAACCCAGCCTCAAAGCGGCCGTGTGAAAAAGCACAGCAGAGAACTATGGGAAGAAACCACTTACCTCCCATCAGACGGATATTTACCAAACCATATCAACTCCCAGATGAGAGTCTCACGCACGAGACTCGAGGCAAACCAACACACCGCATATGCAGTTCAGCATCACTGAGGAAACGCAAGCTTAAAAAACTATGAGTACACATCTACTCATCAGCCCAAAACAACACAGTGAAAAAGCAGTCCATGCCGGCAAAGATGATGTAGATCTTCTGGCTGCCGCAGGCAGGGAGAGATTTGGCCTAATATCTCTCAAGGTCAGCCTGGAGGTGCAGAGGCTTCTCAGAGTAGCCCCTACCCATTCCTGCCATCGCACTTCTGAGGAGATGAGACCCAAAAGAAACCAGAACCGGACTTCCCTGGTGGTCCAGTGGTTAAGAATCCTCCTGCCAATGCAGTGGACACGGGTTTGAGCCCTGGTCCAGGAACATCCCACATGCTGTGGAAGCAACTAAGCCCACGAGCCACAACTACTGAGCACATGTGCCACAACTACTGAAGCCTGCTCGCCTAGATCCCATGGTCTGCAACAAGACAAGCCACTGCAGTGAGAAGCCCGCACACCGCAATGAAGAGCAGCCCCAGCTCGCCGCAACTAGAGAAAGCCCGCGTGCAGCAACGAAGACCCAACAGAGCCAAAAATAAATAAATAAATAAGAAAAGTAAATTAAGTATAAAAAAAATTATAACCCCCCCCACAAACAAACAAACAAAAACCCAAAAGAAATCAGAACCTTCGGCAGCAGGCTGTTTACACAGTGCTGTACCTAACAGCAACCACCTGACCCACTCCCTCCCTGCCTCCCCCACTGGCAAGACAGAAACCACTCATGCCCACAGACAGGCCAGGAGCTGATCACAGACATCACAGGCTCCCAGCTGAGGGGACTAAGGGACCACCGGTTCACACACACTCTGGTTACGCCTGTGAAAATGGCACGTTGGCTGGCAGAAGTTGGTGAGCTCCTTTCTAAACATGTTTAAAGGTTTCTTTAAAATTCCTTGGAGCTTTCCAAGTTAGAGGGAAGATTTCATCCAGAAAGTTTCCCATTGTCTACTTCCCAAACATGTATACCCAGGAAAAGCCCCCGAGCACCCCACAGGTGAGGCTCCCCTTGGAGGACTCACACCCCCGGGTCCAGGTGAGAGCATAGGGCACCACCAGCAGGAGGGTGGCTGGGTTGTGTCAGCTAGAAGGGGCCTTGGAATGAGCTGGGTTGACCCCCCTCCACCCCCCCC
>NW_006789896.1:1540464-1542535 GCF_000442215.2 Lipotes vexillifer | reverse complement strand
CCCCGTTTACAGACAAAACCTGTGGCCAAGGGAGCCCGGACCTCCTCTGGTACCACAGAGAGTAAGACGAGCAGCCTGGCCGGCTGGGCGGACAGCACACTGAGCAAGCCTCCTGGGGTTCTCATTCTGTCCCAGGGGAGCCCAGAGCCCCAAACAAGCTGGTGATCAGACTCCCTCCCCGGTAGGCAACCCCAGGCAGACTCACCAGGAGATGGCTCTGCCCCATGGCCTCTTCTGGCCTGGCCGGGCAGGGCCGGGCTTGGGCTCCCGAGCCATGTCTCAATCTGAAGAGAGAGCCAAAGAGTGGGACAGAGCAGGAGAGAGGGAGGGAGGGGTGCAGGAAAATGGGGCCAAGTGCACATAGGCCCCGCTTGCCTCCTGGCTGGCCCTTCCCTGCTCCTCCGCTCTGAGGCGGTGGGCAGTGCCCCCTGAGAGGCTGTGCAGTGGAGCACCCATCCCCAGTCAGTGGGCAGCCTGACCTGGCCTCCAGACCCTGGGCCCACCTATTCAGAGCTGGGCTCCAGCTCCAGAGGGCTCATCTCCATCCTCAGGGGACCATGGTTCTGAGACAAACAGTCCCTTTGGCTAACTTCAAAACGAAAAACCCCCGAGGATGGGGAGGCTGCTCTACTGTTTCCCCCAAATTACCATGGGAATCAACCCCATCGCCCAGGCCTTGGAAGTTGGGGGTGGTACCGTCAAAGGGCAGGAGAGGGGATGTCCGTGATCCTCTGAGGAGACACCCGTCCCTGGTTGGGTTAATTCTTGAGTGTTCTCCTGCTGCCTGTCTGCCCGCCCACAGGCCTGCCTGCTGCCAGGCCCACGCCCCACAGCTGCCTCTGGTCTAAGCTCCTGGGCTGGCTGCGTCTGAAACGGCCAGGGTGGCTCTGAGAAACAAAGCAAGCAGCCTGCCTGGTCTGGGGTGGGGACACCCCGCTGCCCTCTCTCTTGGTGGCAGGGGAGTCGAGAGTCAGCTGAACCTGATTTAGAGGAGGACTGAGAAGTCAAGCAAGGCAGCCGTCTGTGCACCAGTCACGGGCAGACTGTTTCCTTTCTGGGCTCCTTCAGTGTTCACCACTTGAGCACGTAGCTCTATGCTCGTGGGAGACAGAGGAGAATCTGCTTCTTGCTGTATTCCCGCAGCTCACTTGGGGCCTGGCCACTTAGTAGGTGCTCAGTTGCTATCTGCTGAATAAATGAATGGAACTCCATTAAATAAACTCCAGCTTTTGCTTCTGGGTTTGGATCAGACCCCAGAGTTTCACCTGTGACCTCGAGGCCCCTCCCTGAGCCCACCCCGTTTCTTCCTGAATCTGTGATCATCATCCATGGCCCACTTTTAACTGCCGAGACAGCAACAAGTGCGAGCCTTCTTCTTTTCCTGTTCACAAAACTTCCTGCAACACAATCACCAAGAGCAGTTATCCAGCATCTGCTTGCTCATGGTGAGGAACCAGGAGACCAGCAACGATGTCCCTGAGGCATTGACAATCCAGATCAGGTGTTTATTTGGGAGGAAGCTGGCAATTCTGTACCTGCACCCTCAGCCCTTCTCTTCCATTCATGATCCTGCCTTATCCAATTATCCACTCAAGAACACATTAAACAGATATCCATGCACCAAGAAAACAGCTGTACTTCCATGTTGTCTGGCTTTCTATGTCTGTTTCTTTGACTTTCGTATTTGCAATGTCCGGAGAGGACAGAAAAACATACCCATGTCCACTGTGTAGGGCAACAGTGCATGAGCCCTATGAAAATATATAAAGAAAATCTCATTTAAAATGGACTTGGGAAGCTCTGAAGAGGGAACTCGCACACATGTACCATTCATTGCAGTCTGTGTAACCAGCAGGAAGAGGGAAGATAAGAATTATTTTGGGGCTTCCCTGGTGGCGCAGCAGTTGAGAGTCCGCCTGCCGATGTAGGGGACATGGGTTCATCCCCGGTCCGGGAAGATCCCACATACCTTGGGGCGGTTTGGCCCATGAGCCATGGCCGCTGAGCCTGCGCGTCCGGCTCCGCAATGGGAGAGGCCACAACAGTGAGAGGCCCACATACCGCAAAAAAA
>NW_006789896.1:1533394-1539043 GCF_000442215.2 Lipotes vexillifer | reverse complement strand
GAATCCACCTGCCAATGCAGGGGACACAGGCTTGAGCCCTGGTCCAGGAAGATCCCACATGCCGCAGAGCAACTAAGCCCGTGCACCACAACTACTGAGCCTGCACTCTAGAACCCGCGAGACACAACCACTGAGCCTGCATGCCACAACTACTCAAGCCCGTGTGCCTAGAACCCGTGCTCTGCAACAAGAGAAGCCACCACGATGAGAAGCCCACACCCAATGAAGAGTAGCCCCTGCTCGCCACAACTAGAAAAAGCCCGTGTGCAGCAACAAAGACCCAAAACAGCCAAAAATAAAATAAATAATAAATAAATTTAAATATATATATTTATTTATTTATTTGGCTGCACCGGGTCTTAGTTGTGGCACACAGGATCTTCATTGCCTCATGCGGCATGCAGGATCTAGTTCCCTGACCAGGGATCGAACCCGGGCCCCCTGCATTGGGAGCATGGAGTCTTAACCACCAGGGAAGTCCGGCTTGTGGTATCTTAGGGATTAAACCCAGGCCCTCAGCAGTGAAAGCACGGAGTCCTAACCACTGGACTGCCAGCGAATTCCCTCTCCTGCTTTAAAAAAAAAAAGAAGGAAATTTCCTCCCTGCCCCAGCAACAGCTCCCTTACCACCACTTGCAGCCAATGAGAAACTGCCACAGCCTTGAATGCTTGTTCTTTTCCAATGAAGTTTTGTTCAAAACAGCTCTCCCCAATTTCCCCCTAAAACTTAATAAAAGCAAGTGCCTCTCCTTTGTTCTCCAGGCTTGCCTATGATACATCATAACATGCTTGTCCCAAATTGCAATTCTCTGTTATTTCTGAGTAAACCTATTTTGCCAGTAAAATAACTGGATGTTTTATTTTAAAGGTTGACATTGCATGGTGTCAGAAGTGGGATCCAGAGATGCCCTCTAATGACTTGGAGGCTGGTGAGCAAGCAGGTGTTGGTACCCATGGAGTTCATTGAGCTCACTGCTTTCTTGTCAACCCTGGAGTTTGAAGCTAAGTTTTTTCCTGAATCCAAGCTCTGCTCTCTTTGCATTTTGATCTCTCCAGCTTTACTGGAATCTGTTTTCATGAAGCTTTCTGGTAAGTCACCCTTCCTGTTCAAAGTGGGGGAAACGTGTGATTCCTAGTATTTGTTTGTTTGTTTTCTAAAAAATCTATTTTATTTATTTATTTATTTATTGGCTACATTGGGTCTTCGTTGCTGTGCATGGGCTTTCTCTAGTTGCAGCAAGCGGGTGCTGGTCTTCATTGTGGTTCACGGGCTTCTCATTGAGATGGCTTCTCTTGTTGCCGAGTACGGGCTCTAGGTGCGTGGGCTTCAGTAGTTGCAGCATGCGGGCTCAGTAGTTGTGGCCTGTGGGCTTAGTTGCTCTGCGGCATGTGGGATCTTCCTGGACCAGGGCTCGAACCAGTGTCCCCTGCATTGGCAGGTGGATTCTTAACCACTGCGCCACCAGGGAAGCCCCAGTGCTTATTGTAACTTCTTGTTTTTCAAATTGTGATCACAGACCATTGGTGAATTTGATTAATGTTTAATTAAACAGAACATATACATATTGTCTGTACGTATATAGATAAATTAATAATATATATCTTCAATGTTATCTATAATTTATAGATAAATTTATTATAGATTTGTTTATTATCTATATATAAATAGAAGAGAATAGTTTCATAAAATGCAAAATAGAGTGCATGCATGACATACACTGAAAATAGGAAATACAATTTATTTAACTTTTATTTCAGTTACTTATATGTTTTTATATACGTAAGTATATGCTGGGCCATAATATTTCTTACTGTGGAATGATCCAACACATTTGAAAGCAACTGCTCTTATACCACAGTAAATGGAGCAACAAAAGGGCCTTACAGCCAGCTGAAAAGGCCAATACAAGAACAACCACCCTTTCTGCCCTGGACACACTCAGTGATAACTTCTCAGCCCCAGGCTATAATCACTTGTTGATAGGCTCATACTTTGTTGCCTTGTCTTTTCAAATTTACAGCCAAGTAGCAATCCTTATTTAAAAGAACATACCCCATTTCTCTTTTTCTATTCTATTTTTTAATTGAAGTATAGTTGATATACACATCCCCCATTTCTTTTTTTTTACTTCAAGTATAGTTGATTTACAATATTGTGTTAGTTTCAGGTGTACAGCAAAGTGGTTCTTTTTTTATATATATACGTATTCTTTTTTGCTTTTTTTCCATTATATGTTATTACAAGATATTGAATATAGTTCCTTGTGCTATACAGTAAATCCTTGTTGTTTCTCTATTTTATATATGGTAGTGTGTATCTGCTAATTCCATACTCCTAACTTATCCCTTCCTCCTTCCCCTTTGGTAAAGGTAAGTTTGTTTTCTATGTCTGTGAGTCTGTTTCTCTTTCGTAAATAAGTTCATTTGTGTCATATTTTATTTTATTATTATTATTTTTTGTGGTACGCGGGCCTCTCACTGTTGTGGCCTCTCCCGTTGCAGAGCACAGGCTCCGGACGCACAGGCTCCGGACGCACAGGCTCAGCAGCCATGGCTCACGGGCCTAGCCGCTCCATGGCATTTGGGATCTTCCTGGACTGGGGCACGAACCAGTGTCCCCTGCATCGGCAGGCAGACTCTCAACCACTGCACCACCAGGGAAGCCCCCAGCAAAGTAATCTTAAAAAGGGCTTATATGAGGGAATTCCCTGGCAGTCCAGTGGTTAGGACTCTGTGCTTTCACTGCCAATGGCCCGGGTTCAATCCCTGGTTGGGGAACTAAGATCCCTCAAGCTGCACGGCCAAAAAAAAAAAAAAAAAAAGCACTATTCTTGCTGTATTTTTGTAAATAATCAAGCCAAATTTACTACAAACAAATTAGTTTTACTATGATTATCTTTGATAAAAAGGGTAATAATTATTGAGAGAGAAATTGTGTTTGCAACTTTGTAGATATTAGAGTCTTGTCCTGTTAATGATAAAGTTTCAAGGTTTTTTTTATACAGCTGTAAGCTGAACTGGATTCTAAACTCTTCTAATTTCCTCAAATATCTGACTATAAATCTCCAAACTGTTTCCAATTTTCTCCCACCCTTCTGATTTGAAATCAGTAAGAACAAAGACTGCCCTTAAATGTCCTTGGAAGGGACTATACCAGCTCCTCCTCACTACCCAGATGGCAGCCAAACTTGAGACTCAAGCCTTGGGTGTACATCTCACAGTTAAAGAAGGCTCCAACTGACATCCAGTGCGATATAATCAAGAGCTGGAGACCTCTGAATCAAATTTCACCGGGAATTGAAGCAGACAGCAGCTGAAGGAGACAGCTTTCCCAAGATGACCAGAACAGGACTGTATACTCTTTCCTGCTCTTAACTTCTTCCCTTATCCTCTCCCTCTTCTTGGAAACACCAAATGCTCTTGTCCGCATTACTCAATCTAGTACAAAAGGAGGAAACTTATCAGTCCACTGATTCAAATGTTAATCTCATCCAAAAACACCCTCACAGACTCACCCAGTATAATATTTGGCCAAGTGTCTGGGTACCCCATGGCCCAATTAAGTTGACACATAAAGTTAACCATCACAGAGACCAAGAATCAGGAAATGGGGTAGAGGTCTTTGCTCCATCTTCACCTCTCACAAAGATTCCCAGACAGATTTCCTAAGGGACATCCTCCTGTATTCCCCCAGGTTGTGAGTGCTTGACTGCACAGAACATGGGTAGGACAGTTAATGAATGGGAGTCATAATGAGTGACAGCAAATGATGCAAGGATGGGGAGGTTGGCAGTCCGGTGGGAAGACAGAAGAAGGCTGAAACAGAGAGGCCAAGCTGATGGAAGGACAAGAATAAGGAAAAAGGGGCTTCCCTGATGGCGCAGCGGTTGAGAGTCCGCCTGCTGATGCAGGGGACACGGGTTCGTGCCCCGGTCCGGGAAGATCCCACATGCCGCGGAGCGGCCGGGCCCGTGAGCCATGGCCGCTGAGCCTGCGCGTCCGGAGCCTGTGCTCCGCAACGGGAGAGGCCACAACAGTGAGAGGCCCGCGTACAGCAAAAAAAAAAAAAAAAAAGAATAAGGAAAAAGGAGAGGAGCAGAAGGGGGTGGACATATTGAACAACTGGTCCCCAGAGTTCCCTGAGTTGACTCCCAGACACATGAGATGGATACAAAATAGTTCACTTATTTGCAAAGAGCTCCCAGAAAGAAAGAAAAGGGTAATTCTATCATCCCCAGTATTAAAATTGCAGTCGGCAGCTAACAGTGATTGAATTCCAGCTATTTGCCAGGCATTGTGCTACAAACTTACATCCATCATGTCATTTAATCCTCACAACAACCTTGCAGGGTAGCTGCTCCCCATCTTATAGAAAGGCTACCGAATGTGCCCAGGGTCACATGGAGAGCCACTAGAGAGGAGTAATGAGATCTCAGTCGCCTGCCTGGCAATCACTACGTGTTCCAAGAAGTTAGAGGACTTACTGAAAGACACTTACTGGTAGGCTCGGCTACAAGCATAGCCTGATTCTGTCAGGACCTCCAGGCCACACTGCCTTTGTACGGGGATGTTCCATTACCCACCTTACCCTGCACAGACTCCAAAGGCTGGCGAGGCCCCTGGTTAGAGCGTGGGACGACAGGGCCAGTGCTGCAGGCCAGGGGCCCAGGGGCCCAGGTGTACCAAGTGGCTTCTTGCAGTGGACCTGAGTCATTCTCTTGGCCGTCCCACATCGGAGTCCCATTCCTGTGTTAGAGGTATCCCCCAGCTTGAACACAGAGGCTGCCTCCCTGAAAGAAGCTGAAAATGCCCCTTTCTGCCTCCTTTTCCCAACCTCCCTTGAAGCAAGGTCCTGGGCACATGACGTGGCTCCTCCAATTAGAGCTACGTGCCCAACTTCAAGGTAAAGCTGCCAGTGGGAGAAGCTCATCTCAGCAATTGATGGCGGCAGTGGCAGCAGCTATATCCGGCTTTCAAAGGTGATGGCACCTCCATCCGTCGTTGGTGATGCCCGTTGTGGCATCTGTGCCCAGCAGAGGCAGTAGGGTCTCTTCCAGATCTGATCCTATGACCTTCCAGAACTCCTGGGAGCTAACCAGTAACTTGGACAAGTTCCTTTATTGCTTAGAGTCACCAGACTCTGTTGCTTACAGTTAAGAACCTTGATGGATACAAAAATAGGACTAGAGGTGGATGGAGCAAGAAGCCCTGTGGGAAATGGGGGTGATGGAAGCCTGGCAAGTGGCCAGAGGACAGTGAAAATCCAGCTAGTATTAAGGGACAGGATACCAGTAGCCCACAGCATGCCATGGCGAGACAGTTAATCCTGTGGTCCCCAGAACAAAACGCCCATCAAGGGCAAGGCTTTTGGGACCTGGTGGCTCTTGCCATAGAAGAGTATAAAGATTACCCTGAAGTCAAGGGCTGTTAGGCAGGCTGCGTGCTAACAGCACCAACAGCATAAAGGAAAGACAAGATCAAAGTCCAAATTTGCGGCTCAAGACATGGTTAGAAAACCAGGGAATTTTTAAATCTTGTGGCTGCAAGGCTGAGAGAGTTACAACCCAAACTTAAGGCTTAATCAGTGGTTATAAAATGACACTATGAGGTGGCTTCACACCCTCTCTGGGTCTATAATTGGGAAAGAGA
>NW_006789896.1:1527788-1533328 GCF_000442215.2 Lipotes vexillifer | reverse complement strand
AAAGAGTGGAGAGTGGGGAGCAGAGAGAGTGGAGGGCTTTGCGGGAAGGTGTGGAAGACTCAGCACTTCCACTGCTACAGAGGCTCCCTTGCCAGCCAAAGGGACTCTTCTTAGTCATTCTGAAGGTCCCGGTAGCAGAAACTCGCTAGCTCTTTGCCAAACCCAGATCCCTTTCCTCCTGGGTGCACATCTAGGTGGAGTTGCCCACCCTCCCTCGCAGTTAGTGTGCTGCATGGCTGAGATGTGGCCAGTGGCAATGGGAGGGCGGGATGTGCACCACTTTCATGCCTGACCCATAGCATCCTCCAAGTGGCCATCAGCCCTCCTGCTTCCCAAGTTGGCTACCTGAATGCCAGTGCCGTGGGTGAGCTGGGAAGCCATGTGCTGTTGGTGGCAGGGCCTTGCTCAGCCTGGGTTCCCCACCTCCATGGCACATGTGCAACCAGGCCAGCAGATAGCATTTCCTTAAAAAATATACTCTGTAATGACCTTGCCCTGAAGGAGACCCCTTGTGTGTCCTACCCCATCACCCCTCATTTTCTCCAGACTTAAATAACAAGTCATATCGCAGCAGGCCCCAGGGGGCCGATGACTTCAAATCGGAGAGGAAGATATTGAAACACCAGAAGAACCATGAGATTTTGCTAATTTATATTGACAAAACCTGCAAAATGATCTGGGACTGGATTCTGAGGGTGGAGAGTGGGGAAGGAAGAAAATGTTAAATGGGGTTGAATGTATTTTTTTTTTTTTAATTTGGCTGTGCCAGTTCTTAGTTGTGGCACATGGGATCTTTAGCTGCGGCATGTGGGCTCTAGTTCCCTGACCAGGAATTGAACCCAGGCCCCCTGCACTGGGAGCGTGCTGTCTTAACCACTGGACCACCAGGGATGTCTGGTTGAACATACCGATATTTAGGATTCTATGGGGCTACCTTGAGTGGCTGGGATGGTTCCAATTGTTTGCTCTGATGTTTGCTTAAAGCCTGGACTCAATTGTGGCCGAATAATATTAGCTAAAAGCTAATAGATAATAATAATAATACGAATAAGAATAGCTAAAACTGGGCTTCCCTGGTGGCTCAGTGGTTGAGAGTCCGCCTGCCGATGCAGGGGACACGGGTTTGTGCCCCGGTCTGGGAAGATCCCACATGCCAAGGAGCGGCTGAGCCCGTGAGCCATGGCTGCTGAGCCTGCGTGTCCAGAGCCTGTGCTCCGCAACGGGAAAGGCCACAACGTGAGAGGCCCACGTAACGCGGAAAAAAAAAAGAAAAAAAAAAAAAGAATAGCTAAAACTTACTGAGCATTTACTATCCTGCCAGGGACAGTTTTAAGCACTTCATTTATTTAACAAATTTACTGAGTTAACAAATGAAGTTTAGATAGTCTAATGTTGATGGAGGAATTGAGAAATGAGGGCGCTGGCTCAGCCCAGCTGATACTCATCAGTGTTTACTCTCCCCAGGCTTTGCTTCAAACACTTTAATGTATTAACTCATTTTATTATCTTCATTTTACAGAAGAGGATCATGAGACAGAGAGATGTTTTAGGGTGACCAGCTGTCCTGGTGTGTCTAGGATGGAGAGGTTTCCCAGCATGTGGGACTTTGAGTGCTAAAACCAGGACAGTTCCAGGCAAACTGGAACAATGGGTCCACCTAGGTGTTAATAACTTGACCAAAGTCACACAGTTAGTAAGTGGCAGAGCCTGTCCTCCAATTCAGGTAGCCTGACTTTAGACCCGAACTCTGCCTCTGCCAGTGGCTCACACACCTAAGCCTGCATCTGAAGTGGCTGGAGATCTTGTTAAAACTCAGATTAGGTTTGCGGCAGCTGAAAATCTGCTCGTCTAACAAGTTCCCAGGTGATGCCGATGCTGCTGGCCCGTGGACCAACATGGAGAACCACGGCGTTCGGCTACCTCGCCTCCAGATGAGAATGTTGGAATGGACTTTTCAGGTAGGACCTGCTCACTGACACCCCAACCTAGAAACCCTGGGACGGCCCCAAGCGCGTCCTTAGCCGAGGCACTGAGAAATATATTGGTGAGGAAAGCACTGTAGCGCCAGGAGTGCTGATGGGAGAGGCTGCAGCTGAATGGGAATCTGGTGTCTGGGGTGTTAGAGGCTCAGAAGGGCATTGGATTGCCAACCTTAGTTGCCATAAAGGTGGCTCCTGTGTTGCTGCTGTCAGAGCAGGCTCTGCATTTCCTGTGCCTGGCAGCAGTGGCATGGGAGTCTATCCAGATGGGCTTTGCAGCAGAATTTGGAGCACTATTTCTGGGCTACATAGGCCCCAGCTTGTCTCTCTCACTCTCCCTAGGATCCTGTGACCAACCATTATACTTAAAAAAAAAAAAAAAGTGAAATTTACATAACGCAAAATTAACCAATTCAGTGGCATTTAATACATTTACAGTGTTGTACAACCACCACCTCTATCTAAATTCCAAAACATTTTTATCATTTCAAAATAAAACCCATACCCTCATTTTCCTGTTTCCCTTGGCAACCACCCGTCTCTGCATCTATGGATTTACCTTTTCTGAGTAGTTCAGATAAGTGGAATCATGCAATATGTGACCTTTTGTGACTAGCTTCTTTCACTTAAAATGTTTTCAAGGTTCGTCCACCTCGTAGCATGTATCAGTACTTCATTCCTTTTAATGGTTGATTTAATATTGCATTGCATGTATACACCACAATTTGTTAGCTACTCATCCATTGATGGACTTTTGGGTTGTTTCTACCTTTTGGCTATTGGCTATTGTGAATAATGCTGCTATGAACTTTGTGTTTTAAGGATTTATTTGAGCACTTGTTTTCGTTTCTCTTGGGTACATACCTAGGAGTGGAATTGTTGGGTCATATGGTAGTTGTGTTTAATTTTTTTTTAATTAATTAAGTTATTTATTTTTGGCTGCATTGGGTCCTTGTTGCTGCGTGCAGGCTTTCTCTAGTTGTGGTGAGCAGGGGTTACTTTTTGTTGTGGTGCGTGGGCTTCTCATTGCAGTGGCTTCTCTTGTTGTGGAGCACAGGCTCTAGGTGCGCGGGCTTCAGTAGTTGTGGCATGCGGGCCCTAGAGCGCAAGCTCAGTAGTTGTGGTGCACGGGCTTAGTTGCTCCACGGCATGTGGGATCTTCCCGGACAAGGGATTGAACCTGCATCCCCTGCATTGGCAGGTGGATTCTTAACCACTGTGCCACCAGGGAAGTCCCGTTTAACTTTTTGAACAATCGCCAAACTATTTTAAACCATGGCTGCCCCGTTTTACATTCCCCAGCAATGTATGAGCGTTCCAATGGGTCCGCGCCCTCATAAGCACTTGTTATTGTCTGTTTCGTTGCTAACAGCCATCCTAATGGGTGTGAAGTGGTGTCTCACTGTGGTTTCTATTTGGATTTCCTAATGACTAGTGATGTTGAACACTACCATCGGCCAACAATGGCCATTTGTATATCTTCTTTGGAGAACTGTCTATTCAAGTCCTTTGCCCATTTAAAAATCATTGCCCTTTTGATAAATTCCTTTTCTGCCACGACTAGCCAGGGCTGTTTCTATGTTTCTGTTGGCTGCAGCCAAGAACCGTGACTGATCTGCTTCTCCCGGTTCCATGGGCCCAGGCCACACTTGTACTGACACTTCCAACCAGCAAAGCAACTCGATGTTCGCACATAACAGTGTGCATTCTGGACACTAATGGGAGCACCTCCCAGTCTTGCACCTGCCTGGACTCACCCTCTCACCACTATAGGGAGAGGGAGGAGATGGGGCCGTAGCAGACCCCAGTTCAGATTATCACAAAGAAAGAAGAGACAAGTAGAAGCAAGCATACTTAATAAAGGACGAGGTGTGAACAGAAACACAGAGCTGACAGAGGCAGTGGTGAGAGGAGCTGGAAATCAGGGATGCAGGCAAACAAGGCTTCTAAATCTGTGCATTATTCAGGACCGAGAGTCTGAAAACCTCCAGAGGGTGGCCTGGGTCATGTGGGTGAGCAGGGATGGGACTGAGGTGGCTGGGAGGAAACCAGTCTTCCTGGGATCATTCTGGGTAGTCTGAATTCCCCTTCACAATGAGCATTCACAAGCCCAGCTGATCCGTAACTTGGTTTAATCCTTTGTGGGGTGCATCCTGGGCAGCAGGGAACCTCTGTCTGCCCCCAGAGGGTCCAGCCCAGATGCAGGAGACTGGTCTCTTCTGGCCACTGCCCCGGACTCTCCTGTTTCAGTGCCTAATCAAGACCCATCTTCCCGCTCAAAAGCAGGCTGGGGGGCCCCGGGCTCCCCTCCTCCTATACCGGGCTCTCCATCGGCCTCACTTGTACCCCCTGCCCCACTTCCTGCAAGGTCTGAGGCCTCTTTGGCTGTTGGGCCTGCAGTCCTAGCCCGACCCTTGTTCTAAACAGGTGGGCAGAAGGGCAAGTAGGGCTGTGCATCCAGGTGCTGGCAGGGGAGAGGCATGGGTGAGCCTCAGGGCCCTGGGTCCCACCGGGAAATATGCTCCTGAGCTGGAAAGGAAGAGAACAGAACAAGGGTCAGTGACAGCCCAGGCAGTCCTGGGATGGGGACCCTGCTACACTAGGTCCAGAAATAGCCATGATCCCACTTGCAGCTCCAGATCCTTCTAGCAGGTGCTGCTGGGGGCTGATTCTGGGCTAGGTCTCACCTCTGTCCCCACCATAGTTCACTGTGCTCTAGGGAATCAGGGAACGCTGAAGAACCCGATGGGTCCCCATGTGGCAGCTTTAGTGACAGGAGGAAAGGGACCTTGGTGAAATCCCCAACCGGGCTGTAGTTCTGGTCTTGCCCCTGCGTGGCTGAGCCCAGGCCAATCTCCCTCTCTGTGCTTCAGGGGCCTACAGGTCCAACGAGGCCCTGAGCAGGATGTCGTCGTGGCCCTCTGTGCTCAGACACTCTAGACTGTTCATCTGGATATCCCCAGGGGACAGGGACCAGAGGAGGGGAGCCATGGGAAGGCCCTCACCAAACTGGCAGATGTAACGGTTTCGGGTTTTACAGCGCTGGTCGTTCCAATTGAAGGCGGCCGATGCCTGCAGTTCCACACAGTTGCCAAACCTGCCAAGATTGTCAAGTGCTCAGGGTGGAGGAATGAAATTATGAGTCCTTAAATCCTCACCCACAGTGGGCCACCTGCATCTAAGGAGGTGCCTCTTGGGTGCCCCCTCCCACATATGGGGCTTCTGGGAGCCAGCCCCAAGCCCATGCCTGCTCTTCAGAACACTGTAGTTCCTCTCTTCTCGGGGTGTAGTGGGGACAGCTCCACCCACCGCTGCAGCCCTCAGCCATGCCGGCCACTGCAGGTGGGGGCAGTGGGGTTGGAACAGACAGGCCCACATCTTTCCTCCCAGCAGGAGAAGGTATGCCTGGGGGCCCACCAAGCCGGCTTCCTCTAGGGATGGGCCAGTGGCCTGGGCATGGCTGCCATCAAGGAGGTCGAAGGAGAACTGGGCGGGCCCAGTGGGCAGATGTATGTATGTGCCACACAGCCTGACCACCTCCCCACTGCCCTGGGCATTCCT
>NW_006789896.1:1519391-1527673 GCF_000442215.2 Lipotes vexillifer | reverse complement strand
CATTCCTGGGCTTTGAAGACCAGGGCTGGGCCTCAGTGCAGGCGGGCCAGTGGGCAGATGTATGTACGAGTAGACGCAGGTGGGTGGCCAGCTAAGGAGGGCAGAATCAGTGTATTGATACAGGCAGAGGGGGCACGGAGTCGGGGGGAGGGATGGATAGATAATAGAGAGACGGAGAGACAGCTGGAGTGATGATGGGGACTGTGGATGGATGAAGCCTTCTTGGGTTCCCTCTCTTTTATTTGAGCCCCTGGAGGTCAGGGATGTACCTCATCTCAGCCCTGGGCCCACACCCAGCTGTGCCCGGACTTCCTGGCACCTGGGCACCAGGTAAGGCCCAGACCCTCAGGGCGCTCAGCCAAGCAACAGGCAGGGTGGAGGTTGTTCAGCAGTGTCTGAAGGCTCAGCAAGCAGGCCCAGGTGAGAAGGTGGGCCCAAGGGAGGGAGGGCACCCCAGACTCACCCCTGGTTGTCAGGCTGCCCAAAGGCGAAACTGGTGAAGGACTGGTGCTCCCCGGTGGTCCAGCGGAAGGAGTCCTTAGCGGTCTTGTAGGTGAGCCCTGAGCCACAGCAGTCAAGGCTGGCCTCACACTCGAGATCCCTGGGCCCCGCTGGCAGCCCAGGCTCCCTGCGATGAGGGCCTGAGCCCAGAGCCTGCTGCCCAATGCCTGTCAACCCCCAGCCCTTAAGCCCCCTTCCCAGCACTTCCAGCCCCTCTGGTGGCTCTCCCTCCCTTCGGCTCTCTCCGCAGGGAAAGGAGTCACCAGCTTGACTACTGGCGCCATTCTGGGCCCCAAGCCCTCATCACACCCTTACTGCCCGCTGGTAGGTGCTCTAGGTTTCCACGGCCCAGATTCCTGGATCAGTGTGAGGCATCCCAGCCCCACATTCATTGCATCCCTCCCCCCCTCCACCAATCAGCCAGGCACTCACCGATCCAGAAGTTCCTGGTCTCAAAGTCATTGTTGGTCACCTCGTTGGTGGTCTCCAGGCGGCCCAGGTAGAAGGCGAGGATGTCCTGCACTTTCTGGCTCTCAATCTGGGCTAGCACCCCGCCCTTTCCCTGTAACCCCCGCTCCGGGTCATGCTGGCCCCAGAGCTCAGGCCAGCCCTTCCTTTCCATCCTGCCACCCACTGTGGCCATGGATATCCAATCTGTGTGCTGGCCGGGCTGTCATCAGCCCCCCAAAGCCTCCTGCCTCTTAGAGCAGAGTCTGCCTTCTCTTCCCTGCCCACAGCTCCTCTGTCAGGGTCCCACACTTGGAAGGGTTTTGTTTCACCTGCTCAGTGTCTTTAATACATTTGAATTGGTTGCCAACATTAATAAATTGAGAGAGCTCAGTGAAAATCTGAATTCTGGTTCTCTAATTTCTGGTTCTCTCGAAAAATTCCAGGTCCTGGCCTCCCTGAACTTGCATTCCTGCCTGGCAGCCAGCAGCTCGAGCTGAGTCAGGATGGCCCCTTAGATGGGGGTTGAGTGGGGCCTTGTCCCTGGGTCCCTCAGCTCATTAAGTGACCTCCTGGCTTCCATGGGCCTCTGAGCTCTAACCCCTGCTTTATACTAAAGATGAGAGTCAGGAGAAGTCAAAGGAATTCATCTCTTAGCCCAGGGTCCCTCTGTTAAGAACCCGGGGGGGTGGGCCCTGGGAAGGCAGGGGCCAACCATTACCTGGCATTTCATCTTGGCTCCGTAATAGGTGTCTGCCTCTGAAGACACCATGAAGCAGTCTCCATCAATCCTCAGGTCACAGGTGTGGAAGGGAAAGTGCACCTTGGCTGGGAGGAGGGAAGCCTGATTTTGTGTGTGGGCACCTCAGAATCATTACCCTTCCGGTCCTGCCAGGATGTTAAGGTCAAGGTACCCCTTCCTCTGGCCACCAAGCAGGAGAGGGGGTTGGGGTCAGTGGTGTGCTGGTAAATGTGTAACAACCAGCTCTCCCTCAAAAAAAAATAGTCTATGATTTTAGCATTGCCATTTCTGTGGTGGCGTAAAGACCCCCACCATGGCCAAGTTCAAGCTGCCACTGTGACGTCACTGATCGGGGAATGGGGAAGAGGTGCGTACGACGGGCTCCTGTGAGCTGGTCCGAGCCATACCCAGCACCAGCTGAGGGGGTCCTGGGAGGGGCTCGTCTTGTCGGGGGGCTTTGCGGCAGGACTCACTGGCACACTGGGCTCCCCCATAGCCAACATCACAGACGCAGGAACACTCCTCTTCCCGGAACCGGCCATGCACACACTGCACGCTGCACCGCACTGCCAGGATGGGGCAGGGGAGGGGACGGCACTCAGCTGGCAGCCACTGGGCCCCAGGCTGCCCCTCACAGGCCACGGGTGTGCGCAGAATGGCCAACCACAGCAAGAACAACCCCTGCCCCCCAGAGATGGAAACCATCTGGCCTCCCAACCGCTGCCACATTTGGCCTCTCTGGTTTGATCTTGTAGAGAGAAGCAAATCGGGGTTTGGGAGTGGACCTGCTCATGGTCACAGAGCTGGGGGGTGGGGGACAATGGGAAAGGAATCCACTTCTGGATCCTAATACTGTCCTCCTCCCACCCTCCCAGGGCCTGAGGGGCCTATCTGATTTCACTTTGAATTCCCTGCGCAGCGCAGGGTCTGGCAGACGACCGTCGGTGCTCAGGGAATGCTTACTGGATGAGGATACGCTGTGTGAGGATCACTCCCTGGGTCCCCCGGGCGGTCACAATCCAGAACTCCAGGTGCCCCTCACCTTGGCAGTATCTGCCTGTGTAACCCGGGGGACAGTGGCAGTGGCAGGTGCTGAGGTTGAGATGTCCGTGGTTCCGGCAGCTCATGCGACATGGGTTCCTGGGGACCTCTGGTCGGATGAGAAGGAAACGCTGTGAGGGCGCCTCTCCCCGGCAGGCCAGGCAGGTGCCTCCCCGAGTGCTGAGGGCCAGGGCTTCTGGGACAGTCCCTCAGGATGCTGCCAGCCTCCTCCAGGATCACCAGATCAAGCTGCCCCAGCCAGAGGCAGGCAGGGTGGGGCACTTACCACACAGCCCCCCTGCGTGGTCCCAGGCTTTGAAGCAGCCCGAGACGCTGGCTGTGCAGAGCGAACACCAGGCGCCCTTCTTGTAGGGGACGATGGTCTTCCCGTTGACCTCCCAGTTGCCTCTGTGAGAGCAAGCAGCAGAGGCTAGAAGGACCTGGCCTTGGGCCTTGCTGCCTGCCCCACCAGCCCCTTCAGCTCCTTCTGGCCCAGCCAGGAAGGCGGGGAGCTGGGTGAGACGGGGAGATTTCCTAGGAAAGAAAAGATGACCTCCAAACTAATACTGGGCAGATGGTCTGAACACTGGGTGGTGCCTCCAGGAAGGGGTGTCTGAGAGGAAGCCACGTTGTGCGTGGCCGGACTCTCGGGTGCTGCCTACTTCGGCACCTTCTCCCTTCCCCCCTTCTTCCCTCTCCCAGCAGGGGTGCAGACCAAGGGGTAAAGGCCTGTGGGTGGGTGGGTGGGGGTCTCACCCTGGGTGACAGCATCCCCTACCCCGCAGCCCAGCAGGGGATGGCAGGGCAGCTGCCATGGAGGAGGCTTACCCGGGAGAGTAGGCACAGACAAAGGCTTCCATCTCAGCCTGCGCCCCAGAGCAGGGATGCCGCCCACAACCCAGCTGGCTCGAGGTGGCCCACACGAGCTGCAGGAGACACAGTGGCTCAGAAACCCTCTCATGGGCCCCCTCCACTCCTAGTCTGGGGACCAACAGCCTAGATGATGCTCCCCTGAGAAGGGTGGACACAGCTCTTGCCCCAAGCCAAGCAGATAAACAGTTTTGTCACCTCCCTGGGGACCCCAGGAGCAGTAGCTGTGCTGGGCGGGGATATAAGGATGGGTGGGAATAGTCTAGAAAGGCCTCCTGGGTCGGGAGGTGAGGGTCAGCAGGTACCTGGAGGGAAGGGCGATTGTGGATAGTGGAGGACAGTGGGAAAAGGAAGACTTGGGCATCAAAGGCCTTGTGATGGCTGAAAACTGGCCACAATGCTTTACTTCTCCCTACAGCCCCCTCTGTGTAAAATGTGGCTTCGTAGTTCTTTGCATCAAGAGGAGGAATCTCTTTCCCACACCTTGAATCTGGCTGGCCCTGTGGCTTCTGTTGGCCAACAGGATGCAGGAGAAATGATATTGAGCCATTTTAAACCTAGGCCTCAGGAGACCCTACAATTTCCACTCACTCTCATAGAACTCTCATGCTCAGCCACCACGTGAACAAGGCTGCTGGAGGTTGAAGAACCTTATAGGGCAGAGATGAACCAGCTGAGGCCACTCTAGACAGCCAGCTCCCAGCCAACGCAGCAGCTGACTGCAGTTGCAGGAGTGGGCCCAGCGAAGACCAGAAGAAACTGTCAGCTGAGCCCAACCCAAACTGCCAAGCTTCAGAATCGTAAGGTGCTGTATTTGGGAGTAGTGCGTCATGCAGCCACAGCTAACAGATACAGGTCTTTAATAGTATTCAAAACTTAGATTTAGAGTTTTCGAATCAGTGACAACTTGGAAATAGCACAAATGCTCAGTACACAAGAATAGCCAAGCAAACTCTGGTAGCCACTAAAAATGACCAGCATGAGGCAGGGAGAAATGCACATGTAGTCATACCTATGTATCCAACAATTAGAGAATATGCATTCTTTTTAGGAGTGCGTGGAACTTTTGCAGACACTGACCCCTCAGTAAACCACAAAGCAAGATTCAATAAATACTCAATAACCAACATCCTGCAGGACACATTCTATGAATTCAATGCAATAGAATGTAAAGGAAATAATTTACTATTATTATTAATTAAATTAAAAAAAAAAATTTTTGGCCGCGTGGCTTATGGGATCTTAGTTCCCTGACCACGGACTGAACCCAGGCCCCGGCAGTGAAGGCGTGAAGTCCTAACCACTGGACCACCAGGGAATTCCCAAGGAAATAATTTAGAAGTAAGTAAAGGAGAAAACATAGTTTGGAAATTTAAATATACACTTCAAAATCAAAGACAGCATCATAATGGAAAATAGGAAACTCATAGACCTAAGTGACAATGAAATCACTAAATTCCAAAACTTATGGGAGGTAGCTAACAGAGTTTAGAGGGAAATTGATAGCTTTAAAGGCATACACCAGGAAAGAAAAAGGAGTTAAAATTCATGAGTTAAGAAAGTAGAAGAAAGAAAATAATAAAAACAAGGGCAGAAGGACTTCCCTGGTGGCACAGTGGTTAAAAATCTGCCTGCCAATGCAGGGGACACGGGTTCGATCCCTGCTACGGGACGATCCCACATGCTGTGGAGCAACTAAACCCATGTGCCACAACTACTGAGCCTGTGCCCTAGAGCCTGCGATCCACAACTACTGAGCCCGCGTGCCACAACTACGGAAGCCCGTGCGCCTAGAGCCTGTGCTCCACCACAAGAGAAGCCACCACAATGAGAAACCTGCACACTGCAACGAAGAGTAGCCCCCGCTCTCCTCAACTAGAGAAAGCCCGCGCACAGCAACGAGGACCCAACGCAGCCAAAAATAAATAAATAAAAATAAATAAATAAATTTATTTTAAAAAGATGAGCAGAAATTAATAAAAAGAAGAATAAGGTTGTGGATGGGTGGGAAAAAGAGAAGGAAAACAAACAAAAAGCTGGTTCGTTAGAATAGACAAACCCCTGGGAAGACAGGTAAAGAACAAAAGAGAGAAGAGGCACAGATAAATACAAGCGAGAATTTTCAAAGGACATAGCTGCAGACACAGGAAACATTTAAAAAATCTGTTTAATGCTAGTTTAAAATCTCTGTTAAATGACAGCACCAACAAACTGGAAAATATAAAATGGATAGTTTCCTAGAAAACAGAACTTGGCAAAACTGTTGCAAGAAGAAATAGAAAATCTGAAATGATCTATGACCATTTCTAAAAGTTGAATCAGTAATTAAAAATCCATGGATACATACACATGCACACAAAACAAACAATCAAAAAATAGAACAAGGCCCAAATAGTTTTACAGGACAGTTACAGCAAATATTATAGAAACTATTCCAGGAAACAGAAAATGAGGCAAAACCTCCAACTCATTTTATGAGGTTAATATAAACCAGGTGAGGGCAGAATGAGAAAAGAAAATCAGAGGTCAATTTCACTATCAAATAGTATTTAGGAAACCAAATATAGCAATAAATTAAAAACAACAAACACACACACACACACACACACACACACACACACACCCTACATCACTTTATTTCGCATCACATCATATATACAATGGAATACTACTCAGCCATAAAAGAGAATGAAATTTTGCCATTTGCAGCAACAAGGATGGACTTGGAGGGTATTATGCTAAGTGAAATAAGTCAGACAGAGAAAGACAAATACTGTATGATCTCACTTATATGTGAAATCTAAAAAATACAACAAACTAGTGAATATAACAAAAAAAGGAAGCAGGCTCACAGATATAGAGAACAAACTAGTGATTACCAGTGGGGAGAGGGAAGGGGGGAGAGCAGTATAAGGGTAGGGGAGTAAGAGCTACAAACTATTAGGTATAAAATAAACTACAAGGATACATTGTACAACATGGGGAATATGGCCAGTATTTTTTTTTTTTTTTTTTTTTTTTGGAGAAAGATGGACTCTTCCGCTGTGGAGCACAGGCTCCGGACGCGCAGGCTCAGCGGCCATGGCTCACGGGCCCAGCCACTCCATGGCATGTGGGATCTTCCTGGAGCGGGGCACGAACCCGTGTCCCCTATATCGGCAGGCGGACTCTCAACCACTGCGCCACCAGGGAAGCCCAAGACCAGTATTTTATAATGACTATAAATGGAGTATAACCTTTAAAGTTTGTGAATCGCTGTATTGTGTACCTGCAGCTTATACAATACTGTACAACAGCTGTACTTCAATATAAATAAATAAATATGAGTCATGAAACCGTGAGCTGATAATTGTTGAAGCTGGATGATAGGTAGATGGGGGTTCGTTATATCACTTTGACTGCTTTGTATATATTTGAAATTTTCTATAATGTTTAAAATACGTGACCGGGAAGATGTAGTGTCATGTAACAGCTTTGTACACACACAAAAAAATTATTCATGTATTTCATCACTGTAAATAGTTAAGGAAAAACCTTATAATTATTTCAATAGATGCACAAAAGGCATTTGATAAAACACAAAACCCCTTCATGACTTTAAAAATCCTTAACAAACTTAGATTAGAAAGAAATGTCTGAGGCTTCCCTGGTGGCGCAGTGGTTGAGAGTCCGCCTGCTGATGCAGGGGACACAGGTTTGTGCCCCGGTCCAGGAAGATCCCACGTGCCGCGGAGCGGCTAGGCCCGTCTGTAACCTGATAAAGGCTACTTATTAAATTCATATGAAAGAATCAGGAGAAAGAATCAAGAATAGCCAAGAAATTTTTGAATGATAATAATAACATGGGGGATTTTCCTGTCAAAACTTTTTATAAAGCCATAATAATTAAAGCACATATATGCAGGAGTAAACCAAAAAAGCAACAAAATAGAAGAGAGAACTCAGCAACAGACCCATGTGGATATGTGAGCTTGGTATATGGCTGAGGTGGCATTAGAGTCTGTGGGGGAAAGATTCAGTGCTTAATACAAGAAGTAAAAAAAGAAGATAAAATTAAATCCTACATCACTAGATGGCTTAATGACTTCAATATGAAAAAAAGGAAAACATTTGAACTTTGGAAGAAAATACAGGAAGCATATCTAGCTGATGTCAGAGTTGAAAAGGATTTATTTCTTAAACATGATACAACAAATGGATGAACTATAATGAAAAACAAGAGAAAATTGATTACATTAATATTAAAATCTTCTGAAAGATTTATCTTATAAAAGATAACATAAACAAAGAGAAAATACAAGCCATATATTAGAAAAAAAGTATCTGCAACCAATATGACCAACAAAAAGTACAAAGAATATAGCAAAGATGCTTACAAATTAATAAGGGAAAGATGAAATTAACAGGCAATGAAAACAGAAAAGGGGCTCAGTCCCACATGTAATCAGGGAAATGCAAATTAAAAACAGAATGAGGTAGCATTTCACAGCCTTGAGTTGGCAAAAATGAAGGAGCTGACAATACTCCTTAATTAATAGAGTAAGAATGGGGAGTGAGGGGCTTCCCTGGTGGCGCAGTGGTTGAGAGTCCGCCTGCCGATGCAGGGGACCGGGGTCGTGCCCCAGTCCGGGAGGATCCCACATGCCGCGGAGCGGCTGGGGCCGCGAGGCAAGGGCGCCGG